>NC_134830.1:54153676-54461177 GCF_004210375.1 Tachypleus tridentatus
TCGTTATGCTTAATATTGTTGTTACTATAGGGCTAGACATTTCTAGATTTTTCTGTTAATTGTTATAAATACGTACATATACAAATGGAAAGTAAGTAAGTAGGTGAAAGTAAAAGTTAAGTTCGACTGCATGATTTTAAGTTTAGTTTCAACGGGCGATTTCTAAAGTGAGTATCACAACTTGTATTGTAACAGATGAGATAGAGAAGAATGATTTGCCCTATCAAGAAGTGTTCTGAAGTGATTGTATCCGCCTATATGGACTTTGAGGATAAGAAAACAGTTATTTAAAACTTTGGATACAACTGGACACAATCTTGTAAATTAGGTTTTAAAGTAATTTAATAAGCATGTGTGAATGTTGGACAAAAAAGAAGAAAAAATAATTATTTGAAGCCCCGAATACAACTGTGTTAACACACTAGCTAACGTAAGGGAATGCAGTTGGTTTGTTTTGAATTTCGTGCAAAGCTACAAAAGGACTATCTGCGCTAGCCGTCCCTAATTTAGCAGTGTAAGAGTAGAGGGAAGGTAGTTAGTCATCACCACTCACCGCCAACTCTTGTGCTACTCTTTTTATCAACGAATAGTGGGATTGAGCGTAACATTATGACATCCCCACGGCTGGAAGGCCAAGCATGTTTCGTGTAACGGGGACTCGAACTTTCGACCCTCTGATTACGAGTCGAGTGGCTTAACTACCTGGCCATGCCGGGTCACCATAAGGGAATGTATCACTGATTCTATTGCAATAACAGAGTAGAGAAAAAGAATAATTGGTCTTGTCAGTTGTGTTCTAAAGTAACTGAACAGCCTGTGTGAGTTTTTGATGAAAACGAGAATTATTTAAATCTCTAAATTCAACTGTTGTAAACAATAGTGTAACGAATTTTTGTACATACGTTTGACTTGATTTCAATATATATGTCATTTTAAAGCAAGTGTGTACTGCTTGTTTATTGTTGAAATTTATCGCCAGTAAGTCACAGACACCTACTGTAACGAAATCTGAATTATATAAAAATCCGACAAATACTAAACATAATTGTCATAACATAGGCACTTGCATTTAAGTAATAAAGCTAACTGATATAATATAGACACTTGCACTTAAACAATAGATATATAATCGTTATGATACAGCACTTTTAGTTGAATACGTAAAATAGTTATTATAGTACCTTACAGTTAAGTACTAAAAAGTATTGCTATGATACAGGCATGTTCAATTAAATAGTAAATGTAATTATTATAATAAAGGCGCTTTTAGTTAAATATTAAAATAGTTTTTTTATGATACAGGCATTTGACAGTTAAATAATAAAAATAATAGGAGCACAGAAGATTAAGTTGGATTTCTTAATCTAATAAAGACTAGCACTAGTTTTATCCAGTGCTATCCAGATGATATATTACAGTATTATTATTCATTGAACGCTCTAATATTACAATACTATAGTGCTAGTGTTACCGGATCACTATGATATTATGTTACTACAACAACTGCTATAATAGCGTAGTGCTGTAGTATTTAGATGACAACAAATCGTGAAATCGGAATACACCAGCTGTATTTATATTCTAATATTCAACTGTGAGCAAACTCTGTCTGATATGTAATGTAATTAACATTATTATTTTTTGTTTGTTTCTGTAACTCATCGGTTCTAAGAGTAACTACAAGATATATGTTTATCGAAACTTAGGTCTTTCAATACAGTCACGGGAGCGAGGGTAAACATTTATTCCGTTCGTCCTTACAACGACAGCCAAGTCAGGTATTTCCAGTTTATTCCATGAGTTACATTACGATTTTAGTTTCTGAATAGTTCGCACTTAAAAGCTAGTTACTATGGTAACAGAACGCGAATGATATGATTTTGTGCGCGGAGGAATGCTCTTTAAAATCATACAGATGTGTCACGCAGATATTGTATTGTTTGTAATCATACGTTGATTGTATGTGCACTTTCGTAATCTTATTTTAATTTGATGAATTATTTAAAATATATGGTTCTTCACCTGAAACTATTTTTTAGCTCCGTGGCTTCTGCCTGGGTGGCCTACCCCCTGAACTCAATGATTGACGTCATGACTGTGAAGAATGCAATCAGGTATAAGTAGTTTTAAAGCTATTGTAGAAATAAATACATAACGTTATGTAATTTTTATGTTTTAAATTCATTAACAAAACGTTCGACAGTATCATGATATAAAAGATTGTTTATTGTTGGTATTATTTATTTTGTGAGTGAATATTTCGTGATTGTTTAGTTGGTTTTTCTTCATAACAATAGAATTAAGAGCAGTTATTTTAAAGTAAACGTTACGATAGGTTTAGTTAAATAACTAAGTAAGAATTGCAAATTGCGTGTATAATTCATTGACGTTGAGGCTGTCGAATGTCGCTTAAAATGTTTGGTGTTGAGGATATAGAGATTTCTCTAAGGCTAGCAGATGATTAAGTGATAAATATATAAGTAGTGTGAAACGAGCGGCAAGAGCAGAGAGATAGAGCAGACTAGAAAGTAAAGTCACGGGAAGTAGATGTTTGTGCAAAGAAAAGTTAAATGTAAAGTTAGTTACCGAAACAAACAGTTTTAAAAGAGATAAGGAGTAGGGTTTACTCCATCAAAGCGAGTTCTAAAGTAATTGAACCAATCTAAGTGCACTTTAATAAAAGGAACAGACAATTACTGGAAGAGCAATGTATGACTGTAGTAACTCACACTATAATTGTAAGTAAGATGTCCACAGGATGCTAGTGCGATAAAAACAGAGAAAAGTATTTGAGTTTGTCAACTGAAATTCTAAAGGAATTGAATAGGCCGAAGTGGACTTTTGACAAGAAGGGGAGAAATGAGAACTATATATATAGTGTTTATGATATGCCTATGATTTATGCAGTGTAAAGAATTTGTTGTGCATACATTTACCTAGTTCAAATATAAATATACTATTTTGAAAACAAGTGGATGCTTGTTTTTTTTTTTTTTGAATTTCGTGCAAAGCTACTCGAGGGCTATCTGCGCTCAAGTGAATTCACGCTGTTCGTTTATTTTTAGAATTTATCACCAATAAGTTACAGACACCTACTTTAGGATAATCCATAACCCAATACCGTTGTTTTTCAACTTACTTACTAAATAAAACGACTATATATAACATTAAGAAGAAGAATATATTTATTTTGACAAACAGTATAAACAGAATTGAAGTTAACAGAAAATATTACGTTCAATCTATCATTGAATTCACCACTTTCTTCTGGGTTTTATTACTTATGGGAAATTTCATTCCTCATTAGTCGGCCATGGAGAGCCCAGCATAGCCAGGTGGACGTTAGAGCGCTTTACTTGCAATCTGAGGGTCGCGGGTTCAAATCCCCATCAAATCAAATATGTTCGCTTTTTCAGCCGTGAGGGCGTTATTATGTGATAGTAAATCCGACAATTCGTTGGTAAAAGACTAGCCCAAGAGTTGACAATGGGTGGTGATGACTATCTCTAGTATTTCACTGCTAAATTACAGACGGCTAGTGCATATAGGACTCATGCAGCTTTGTGTGACATGCAAAAGAAAGTGACCCTGGAGAAGGACCAATCCTGAAAACAAGACTGAGCATATATTGTGATAATATTGTTTCATATTTTCGCAAAAAGCTACTTAAACAGTTATCTGAGCACAGCCGTCTCTAAATGTTAGCCTAGAGGGAAGACTGAAATCAATACACTCCTCCTGCAAAATATTTGATTATTCTTGTCTAATACTCGTACCAGTTCGTTTTCTCTTCTTATGTGCGCACTCCAGTGGCACAGCAGTATACCTGTGTACTTACAACGTTGGAAACCGGGTTTCGATACTCGTGGTGTGCAGAGCATAGATACTTCATTGTATAGCTTTGTGGTTAATTATAAACAAACAAGAATTCTTATGTGCCACAACTTCGTTTATGTTGTAGTTATTCTAAGCAGGAATTACCTTACACTAACATAAACATAACAGATTGTTGTTAAGTGCTGGCAACGTATTTATTTCATTGTTCGCTTCCCCTGGTTTACCTGTCACATCTGTTCTGGTCTTCCCTTCGTTTTCATGTTCCCTTGGCTTGTCTGGATCGGTATTTTGTTTGTTGTGTGTGACCTGGGAAGGTCAGGTTCACCTCACATCTGTTCCTTCATTACCTCTCTTCTCTCTCTCTCATCGTTTGGGTATTTGTATACCCGGCAGGGTCAGGTGCGCGTTGACCTCTTGCTCCTTCCTTTATCACAATGGATAAATATTACATGAGGGCCGGAGTAACCCGTACCTATCAGTGCAATGTCCATGTACCGTTCACCAATGAATTTGGTGCAGATATATTATTTCTCTTCGAAGTTCCATAATAAGTCGTACTTTCACTAGAAGGAATTCACCTAAAAACATTTACATAAAATACTCTTTCAATGTTTATTAGTGAGTTCCTGACTAATGTGATGTCTAGTTTGTAGGTGGCCTATTTTTATAAATTAATTATTTATTTATTCTTTTTAACCTAATGTATGAGTTAACAGAAGAGTTTGCTTAGGACTATCTTCATCACGGAAGCAGCACCTGTCAAGTTCGCATACTAGTTCGTTTTTCCTCCAATTTCCATCAAAGTAATGTAAGAGTCTATCTGCTTTTATTGGTATGTTTGAATATTTGTGCATGAACTTTGATGAGGCAGATCTGGGTACTTTATATGCTGTCGTGATTATTGTATTTTGTATTGTTTGCAGTTTGGTTTTCAATACTTGCTTACATTAATCCATGCTGGAACTCCATAGTCGATCACAGGTCTTATTTATGTTTTGTATATTTTTAGAATATTGTCAAGTGACGCTCCGCTGTTTTTACCAGTTAGACTCCTAGCGTGGTTTGTTGTTCTCGAGACTTTAGTTTTAATATTATTTAGATGGCTTATCCGTGTTAGTTTCGAATCATAAGTTAATCCTAGACATTTTGCGGATGTGAAAGTCTGAAGGAGTGTTCCATTTATATAAATATCTAGTTGTACTTTGTGTTTCGTTAACTTTGTAAATATCGTCTTCATTCGATATTTTTGACAATATTCGTTTATTCTGTTTAATTGTGGTTGTATATTTGTGGCTGCTATTACTGGTGTTGGGGCAATTTTCCAGACTACTACATCGCCCGTGAATTGAGTAATAAATAAATAAATAATAATAAAAGTATACTTTTTTTTTTCTGAGTTTAGCTAACCTTTATATTGTAACAGTTACCATAGTAATTAAGTGTGTGTATACTAGCGACAATTCTAGCCCTGAACATGAACACTGGGACGTCTTTTCATTATTACAGTTACCATAGTAACAGACTAACCGTGTATATACATAGTACTGTACATCATTGTTGGAACGTCTTTTTATTGTTATATTTGCTTTTGGGATAATAGCATAAATCTCATAAAGCACGATTTATTTCTTCCTGACTGGTTGAAAACGGAAACGTACCGGTTTTGCTAAAATGTAAAAGTTTTAAGCACAAAGCTATATAATGGACACAGGTATCGAAACTAGGTTTCTAACGTTGTACGTCCTTAGATATATTGCTGTGTTTCTAGGATAATTTCATACAATACTTCAAGTTTTGTTTTACGAAGTATATATGTCACATACACACACACACACAAACGATATTTGATAACAACACAAGACATGCTTGAAAAATTTTCAGTTTTGTTTTTTATTGTTGTTCTTGTTAAGTCCAATGGACAATTTTTGCTGTGCTAACCAAGGGTATCGAGACCCGATTTATTTTAAGACCCCTGGTCACGAAAAACAGACCCCGCTAGCCGTCGCGCCAAATTTTGAAACATTATGTCCCAGAAGGGGCTAATTGGTAGAAATAAACTACTTAGCTCTACTATTCAGGATTTTTTTTTCAGATTTGAAATCCATGAAGTATAAAAAATGATACAACTGTTTATAGCAGTAATGGTTTTAGAGGTTTCAGCGTTTCCATCTTCTCTAGAATTAGTATCATACACCTTGCTTTCTTCTAATATAATTCTATTTATTATAATATGTTATAATGTGACGGTCAATCCCACTATTCTTTGGTAAAAGAGTAGCCCAAGAGTTGATGGTGGATAGTGATGAATAAATGTCTTCCCTCTTGTCTTACACTGCTAAATTAGGTACGGCTAGCACAGAGTAGCTTTGTGTGAAATTCAAAAACAATCAATGGAAAGCACCACCGACAAAGCTGTGCTTTGTTTATGTTCCTGGCAAGGCATTTAACAGATTTCTCCTATGATTATGTATTTTTTCAACCAGAAGAAGGAGGTTTGTGAGATTATCTGATGCTGTAATCTGATGCCGCAAATCCGTTTTTCGGCTCTGACGTTTTTTCTCTTAAATTTGGGTCGGTTTTTCGCAACTGAAGGGTCTTTAAAAAGTTAAGAAAAAAAGACCTTTACACTCGAGATAAATATAAAAGAATAATTTTTTATTAAAATTTGCCTTTCTAATATCAAACAGTTATGTATACTAACCCTGAAAAAGCCGCAAAGGCGAAACGTTGTTTTAAATAAGAAATTATTATTTTGCATTTACCTGGAGTGTAAAGGTCGTTTTTCTTAAATGTTATCAAAATGTATAAATCTCGAAGATAGCCCTCGAGTAGCTTTGCGCGAAGCGAAATTCGAAAACAAACAAACAATGCATAAATCCCTCCAGTATGCACAACAAATTTTGAAAAGAACAAAATATTTAAAAAAGTGCCTCAAGGCTTCACTCACGACCATTGAAACTAACGACGTTTGTCACTAATATAACAACAAAACATGTGAGATACTAGCACAATAAAATCTCAATGAAGGAAAAATACAGTAGAACAGATTTAACCGTAAAACTAGGCGTGTTTCAAGCTGTCGGTTTTCTTTACTATCAATATTCGTATAATATTGTTTTCCTTATCATCGCTACGACTGTTAAGTAAAGTGGATTTACCCCCATTGTTATAAGTGATACGCTGTTCCAACAATATGACTTCCACCTGCCTGATTGATTAGTATGACTCACTGGTTTGTTACTGTCTGACGTTTACGTTCCTGTCACGTTTCTCGGTGTTATAGTTTCCGTTTCCCTTTCTCTTGATGTAATAACGTTATGTTCTAATTTTCCACGATTACTATTCGTGTCAGCTGCACTTACATGGCTCAACATTGTTACGAAATATGTGCATTGTTGAGTTTTTTGTGCTTATTCATATCTGCATAACGTGATCCTTTGATTAAACCGATGTTTTAAAGTCCAAAAATATCACTAACCTTACAACAATATCGTATAATGATCGATCTCCCCATGTTTGAATTTTTTTCTATCAGGATAATTTCACAATGTCGTAAATACTTTATAAATATCTAGCAAAAAACTGTGATATCTAACAGACAACTCCATGATATGTAACGAATATCTGTATGTAAATATTCCAAGAACTGTATGTGAACAAATATATTTTAATTACACATCTGTTAATGGCTGTTACATACTCAAATTAATTTTGCTATCTGAAATCAAACTTAGCAAACCAAACTGTAATTAAAATAATGCATTATTACCTTTGGAACAGAGACTTTAAATAAAATATATGACACATGGTAATTGTTTTCTTTTCAGTGCTATTTATGGCCGACATTACGTCCTGAAAGACAAAACCGAGGTGAGTGTCTTGAGCTATTGTGAATCGAATATTTACTAATAAGTTATAGATGGTCTTTGTGTATCTCTTACATTTTAGTCTGTTCTGATAAAGGTACAAGTTTATACTGGTTAACAAAGAAGAATGGAAAAGAAAACAGAAGAAATTGGTAAAAATAAAAATAAAATGTTATAAGATGTCTGTGAAAATAGACTAAGTTATTACGATAAATAATTAATAAGTTATATGCCCTACTTTTCTTTAAGAAACTTCACTACATCAAGACATAATAATATAAAGTTTATAATAATTTTATCCATTTAAAAGTTACTAACGTATCAGTTTTTAAACGGTGTATTTATGTTGTGTAATAGGAGTGAAGCAACATGTTCAGTTTAATTAATTAGACTATAATTTTACTAAGTTAAACGACGTTAACAGAACAGGCCTTTTTAGTCGTATTTCTAGTTTGAAAATACACACCACACCAGTTTCTATGTTATTACGAACAAAGCTACACAATGCCCACTTTGTTGTGCCCACTGCGGGTGTCTAAACCCGGTTTTTAGCATTATAAGCCTTGATTTAGGCCTACCGTTGAACTTTTGAATGACCACCACAAACCACATCCTGTCGTGAAATGCTTTTAAACCAGTATAAGTGTTTGAAAAAAAATATATAAATTGTTTTTACGTAAAGAAAACAAAACATTTAAACTTGAAAGAAACGTATACCATACGTATATTTTGTGTTACAGTCACCGATGAAAATTTTTAGTTTTCTGTTGCTATTTCTGATTGATTGGTATATACTACATATTTAATAAAAAATTACTAATAATTATTTTTAGTTAAAAAACTTAAAAATAACTTGCACTAATTTATGTGGATGTACACCTTGAGCCGCATATAAAACATTACAGTCACAGTAAACTTAGTATAGATATGGTTCAATATCATGTTAATTAGTGCATCCACCATACTGGGGGCAGGAATGCTAGCATAAAGAGGTAATTTTCATTTTACTTAGGCCCGACATGGCCAAGTGTGTTAAGGCGTTCGACTGGTAATCCGAGGGTCGCGGGTTCGAATCCCTGTCGCACTAAACATGCTCGCCCTTTCAGCCGTTAGAGCGTTATAATGTGACGGTCAATCCCACTATTCGTTGGTAAAAGAGTAGCCCAAGAGTTGGCGGTGGGTAGTGGTGACTAGCTGCCTTCCCTCTAGTCTTACACTGCTAAATTAGTGACGGCTAGTATAGATAGCCCTCGAGTAGCTTTGCGCGAAATTAAAAAACAAACAAACATCTTACTTTCTCCCAAATGGTAGTACCTTATTTTCCTTCTTTTTTATTTTCTTTATTTTATACCTTTTTATGTTTATGTTTTTCTTATTCTTATTTTAAATTGGGAGAACAGTCACCTTCCCACAACTGTCTGCAGGCAGTGAAGGGTGATATAAATGTAGACCTTTTGAGCTTGAGCACCCACATCTCGCTCCCCTAATTTCTAATTTTCTTATGTGAGACTAGCGAATTGGAGGTTAAGACTGATAGATGGTGTATCCTCACCGCAATGTGTGCCCTTCTTCAGCAGCCACCTCCAAAACCTAGGATATATTTCATAATTCCACGTTGTAGCTTGTACTCAAGGATCTTTTTTTAAGGCGTATTTTGTTTAATTTTAATGTGTTTTGTTTTGGCTTAAAAAGTTATGGTTATATATATATATTACTGACTGGTGTTACAATGGATTCTCTGTGGTGTATATATATATATATTATTAACTGGTGTTACAAAGGATTCTCTGTGGTATATACATATTATTGACTGGTGTGACAAAGGATGTAGTATATGTATATGTATATTATTGACTGGTGTTATGACGGATTTTTTGTGGTGTATATATGTATATTATTGACTGATGAAACGAAGGATTTTTTGTGGTGTATATATATATATATATTATTGACTAGTGTTAATAATATAATACTAGTGATAGATGTTAGAGTAATTATATCTTTTTTTCACTATTATATGATAAACGTTTAGTGTCAGCCTAGTCAAAACTACGGTAACTGTAAAACGTGTTTGTCTAGGTCAGGGAAGTCAGACAAAAGGATTATGACATCGTGTTTTGGTTGCTGATTGCGCTTGTCATACTTCTGCTGTTGTTACTTCTGTTTCTGTTGATCTTCTGTTGCTGTTGTTACAAAGGACGGGCAGGGTGAGCTGAAAATAGTATTTAATTTGAGTTATATATTGTTCAGCCTATGCGCTACTTATTAAATTGTTTTTCACTTCTGTGTTTGTACTCAAACAATGTTTTAGATGAATGTAATGGAAAGTAAACAGTTGAGAAGTTATTACTTTCAGTAGTTTAGTTACGTATTCTTTAGCAGACGACAACCCAGACAGAGTAAAACAGTAATGCAAACTTAACGATTTTCCATTAATTAACAAATACGCTAAGCCTATTTTTATAGATTGCCTCAGTTGGCTTCAAATCATATGTGTTATTGTTATCTCATCCACTTAGTTCTTTATTTAAGTTGTTAGTGACATAATGGGCACTTGATCAACACTCAAAGTAGTATGTTTTGGGATTTTTTTTATGGAATCAGGAAGAAAGAATACTTGAAGGCAAGCACTAGAGTCGGACCTGCTGAACGTATCGTAATAAGAGAGAATGGAACAACGGAGGACAAAGAAGGGCATAGGTAAGTGAAATAACCTGAAAACAAATAAAATAATGCATGATTGTAATTCTGCAATAAATATAAATAGACACGTGCAACAGTAACAGATTACATAGCCTAGAAAATATAAAAACAATCTGTAATTAGAGTTTCAGTCGATGAATTTTATGTGTGGGTTCTATCCAAAAAATGAAAGTAGCAAAACACAAAAACAGTTCATACATTTGTCACTAGATGACATTAGTATCTAGAATAAACGTTTTAATTTTCTTTTTTGGTTTGTTTTTTGCCATCGACATAGTTAGGCTTCTCAACATTAGCGAATTAAGTAACTTTCAACAACTACAGAGTGCCAAATTAACTATAGGAACTGTTTCTCTACTTTTTGTGTGTGCAAAAGTCATACACACAAACAAACATAGGTATATCTATATCCTGTAGAGCTTTTTAATGATACCAGGAATAGGGAGTTATTTTTCTTTTCTTAGTTAGCTAGAGATTCACCAACACGAACACTATATTCACAAACCTTGAAGTAACGTTCTGTCGTATTTGTTGACTGATTAGTCAATATTCTCTGAAATAAGGTCTCAATTTAGCCCTTGGTGGCTCAGCGGTAAACTTGAGGGCTTATAACCCTATAATTTGGGATTCGACTCATGCGCTGGGTACCGTGTAAAAAGTCACCTGTGCAACTTTGTTCTTTAACAAACTGTTTTGATGGATGTGCATTCGTACAGATATAAGAATTTAATTTGTCTTTTTGTTCGTTTTCATGCACAGCTACATAATAGTCTGTCTTGTTGTGTCCACCACTGTGACTCGAACTGTAAGGTATAAGACCGTAAAGATATCGCTGACACAGTAATGGTAAAGGAATAGCTCAAGATTTGGCGGTGGGTGGTGATGACTGTTTTCCCTCTAGTCTATCAGTGCTAAATTAGGAACATCTAACGCAGACAGGCCTGAATGCATCTTTGAATCAACTTCAAAACAAACCAATCTGTATATTTATTTAAACTTAAATTCACTATTATCAATTTTTGTTCCTAAAAATGTGGTCGAAAATAAAACTTGAGACCACATAGTAAACAGGATATTTTGATATTATCCAAAATTTAGTTATAGATTAGATTTAACTATCGTGTCGATTTTTTTTATTGGTTATAATAGACGAAGGAATCTGATATTGTTTGACCCAATACTGACACTGTTATTACTATACAGTTTGCGCTTGATAATTATTTGTCTGTTTGAAAATTCTTACTTTTACTTTATACTTTAAGTGAAATATAACTGCATGAGTTGTTTTTAGCCTTCTACGATGTGCTTTCATCTTTACAATATTTTCTTTTCTTCCACATATTGTTCCAGAACTCTTAGGAAAGAGGCGTGGCATGAAGATGACGTCCGTTATTTGAAATTCGGCCACTCTTCCAACTATGATGAACAGAGAGTGGACAGAAAAGATGCGGAATATTTGGAAGCTGAGTTGAGAGGAGTGAATAAGTCACCTCGGGAAGCTCATCTTCGAGATGGCGTGGACGTTGGTCATCATGGGTATGACCACCGAAAATACAGACGGGAACGGATGTATCTAAAAAAAAATGTAGTCTCTCCAGAAGAGTGGATAAGAACCGATGAACTGCCAAGAGCAAGAGAGGTCGACACTGATCATCAGATAAGAGACTACCATAGGTACGGGTCCTGGAGAAACGTAGAGAAAAGTGAAAGGTACAAAACAGATGAACTGGATGATATCCGAGATATCGAAAATGAAAGGCGAGACGCTGGTCCAGGAAGAACAGAGATTTTTTATGTAAGAAGCCCCATTCGTGACCCTGGTATTCAAACTGTAAGGTTCAGAGAAAGAAATGACGAACATAACGATGGTGAAGTCAGGGAAAGACATGAGAAAAGGGATTCTCGACCTCATGACATCTCGTTCATTCAACCCACAAAGATTTTACAGTGGAATGACTCATTCCGTTCTGACCCTGGAGACCAACAGCTAAAGTTTTCAAGATATCACAGAACTAACGGTGATATGTATATAATAAATAGAGATGGTCAGTATGACAGACCACATGTAGCTTGGACCAGGAACCTTGCTGTGCCAGGAGAGGACTATCCCATAAAAAATGAATGGGAAATTAAGGAATGGTGGATCAAAAGATCTGAAGAGAACGAGAAAAACCAAAATGATACTGTTGTCCAAACCAATCTTCAAGTAGCAGAAGAACCAGGAGATTTATATCACCGTAAAGAGCCACAAGAAAAATTTAAAGTGATCTATCATAGACAAAAAGGAGAACCACCAGATATCCACCACTCTCACTATTACCAAAGAACTAATACTAGGATATTAGATCCAGAAAACAGACGTCATATACCATTAACAGATGAGCAACGTAGAAATGAATCTTCAGATAACCTAGATACGGCTCGAAAAGACATTTTTACATATGAAGAACCACCGGGTGTCCATCAGTCTCGCTATAATCAGAGAACCAATACTAGGATATTAGATGCAGAAAAAAGACATCATATACCACCAACAGATGAACAACATAGAAACGAAGCTTCAGTTAACCACACTATGACTCAAAAAGAAATCTTTATATATGAAGAACCACCGGGCATCCATCAGTCTCATTATAATCAGAGAACCAATACTAGGACATTAGGTGCAGAGAAAACACATCAAATACCACCAACAGATGAAGATGAACAACGTAGAAATGGGGCTTCAGTTAACCACAATACTACTCGAAAAAAAATCTTTATATATGAAGAACCACCGGGCACCCATCAGTCTCACTATAATCAGAGAACCAATACTAGGATATTAAATGCAGAGAAGACACATCAAATACCACCAACAGATGAAGATGAACAACGTAGAAATGGGGCTTCAGTTAACCACAATACTACTCGAAAAGAAATCTTTATATGTGAAGAACCACCAGGTGTCCATCAGTCTCTCTATAACCAGAGAACCAATACTAGGATATTAGATGTAGAGAAAACACATCAAATACCACCAACAGATGAACAATGTAGAAATGGGGCTTCAGTTAACCACAATACAACTCGGCGTGAAATAATTACAAAATACAGATATTCTAATAATGAAACAAAACAAACTCAACAAAATAGTCAGACTAATAATGTCCATTCTACAAAAAATGCGGGATGCACTAGCAGAATAAGCCAAGAAAATGGTAGATTGCACTCTAAAGACTACTTCAATCAAAGAAGTCATGAAGACAGCAATAAAATAAACAGAGATGGTGAACCATATTTTACGACTGCTAGAGATCCTTTAGACGATCAAAATGTCACTGTTTTAGAAAATCATAATTCTTTCACGAATAATATTCCCAATCAAAACACAAATCAGGAAGTTATTCATGAGACACGTATTCTTGAAGAAAGATATAACACTAAGGCGAAGGACTACAACAATGAACCTTCGATTCCAAAAGGAAATGACAGTAATAATTTTTTAGCAAATCAGGGGGCACCTCTTCCCATTGCTAGCCGAGCAAACCACCAGAAGGTGCCTCCAGTGAATAATTATCATGAGTACAAATATCAACAGCCAGTAGTGGAAAAATCGGTCTCTGATATTAGATATCAAAACGAACAACCATCAGAAGATAGATTTCAAATTCAATTTTCAGATGGCAAGGAAATAGTACAAGTGAGAGACAGACATCTTGAGAAATCAAGTAAAAGACATTCTGGTTTGTCTGGTAGACGCTATTGCACAGAAACATTCCACGTCAGTGAAGAATGTAGTCTGAAAATTCCTCCAGATGAAATGCCAAGGAACCACAACTCCCAAAGTCAAAACATTAATTCTTCCTCTTGTAATACTTCGAATGTATACAATGTGACCGTGTATAAAGAGAAAGGGGAAGGAAACAGTGAAAAGGCACTTTCAGATGCCTTGGAAAGTAAGTTTAACAAAGACCTCAAAGAAGGAAGTCATAATCAAAACATAAGTCAAAGAAAATTGAATATAGAAGATAAGATAAGTGATAAATCTGAACCACTTGAACACAGTATCAATAGTCAGCCCTCTGGAAGAAGTGTTCTTCAAGGAGACAACAGTGCCTCTCATGTGTTTACTGGGCAAGAAGCTAAGCACAATAGATACAGCACATCAGACATTCTTTTAAATCATGTACAGTCAAACAACTTTCATTCTGGGAAAACTGGTGTAAACCATCAACCTTTGGAATTTAGTGACTCAAGGTTGATTGATACTGAAATTAGTAATAATACGAGTAACCAGGAATTTAATAATACAAGTAAAGGAGGTGTTTTGACAAATATAACAGAGGTAAAGAATACAGCTTCGTTCATGGAAAAAGATAGCTTATCACAACAGCAACAACATCCCATAAGGAATAATTCAGCATTTACACAGAAATCAAACTATTCTGAACAAAAATTAAGGCAGAATAACAACAGTACAGATGAAAAATACAAAGACTATAATTTGCTACAAAGGGAACATACAGAAGGTTCATCTGTAGAGGGACAAAGTGACCATGACAAAGAAACGAACAAAGTAACTGAAAAAACGTTTCATTCACAGAGACAGGTAATCAACGAACAACAGCAAATTCCAGTGCAAAATACTTATCCATGCCAAACACAAAATGAATGCACTCTACTACCAAACATGCAAAAGGAAAATTATCTTACACAAAGTAATGATGACCAACAACAAGAATACAGGAAAGAGAATAATTCTTCCATGGAAACAAAAATTTTTTTACTTGGGCGAGATTATCATGAATACCATCATGAGAAAGTGGAAGAAAATTCATCTAAAAAGATAAACGATTATAATGAACACCTAAGTAATATAGAGAGAGTTAACTTTCCTGGACACCAGAATGAAGGTACTAAACAATTACGAAAAGAAGAAAAGAGAGAACTGGTACAGGAAAATGACAGACAAACACAAAACACAGTTAGAGATAACTCATCTACTCAGGACCACGATGATAGTGAACAAATAGAAAACACAGCTGTAGACAATTCATCTTCACAGTACAAGGATGATAGTGGACAAATACAAGACAAAGTTATAGATAAATCACCTGCAGAGGACAAGGGTAATAGAGGACAAATACCAAACACAGTTATCGATAAGTCATCTACACAGGACCAGGATGATAGTGGACAAATACAGGACACAGTTATAGATAAGTCATCTTCACACGACCAATATGATAGTGGACAAATACAAGACAGAGATATAGATAATTCATCTACATACAATCAAAATAATAATGGACAAATACAACACAAAATTACAGGTAAGTCATCCACATACATACAGGATGACAGTGGACAAATACAAGTCACAATTAGAGATATGCCATCTACACAGGACGAAGATGATAGTGGACAAATACAAGACACAGCTATAAATAAGTCATCTACACAGGACCGAAATGATAATGGACAAATACATAACACAGTTATAGATATGTCATCTACACAGGACCAAAATGACAATGAACAAATACCAAACACAGATTTACATAAGTCATCTACACAGGACGAAGATCATAGTGGACAAATACATAACACAGTTATAGATAATTTATCTACACAGAACCAAAATGACAGTGAACAATTACCAAACTCAGATATACATATGTCATCCACACAGGACCAGGTTGATAGTAGACAAATACTGGGCACAGTCAGAGAAAAGTCATCTTCACAGGACCAAGATAATAGTGGACAAATACAAGACAGAGATACAGAAAATTCATCTACATACAATCAAGATTATAGAGGACAAATACAAGACACAGTTATAGAAAAGTTTTCTTCACAGGACAAAGATGACATTGGACAAAAACAAGACAGATATATAGATAATTCATCTACATACAATCAAGATTATAGTGGACAAACACAACACACAATTACGTACGATCATGATGACAGTGGACAAATACAAGACATAGTTATAGATAAGTCATCTACACAGGACCAAGATGATAGTAGACAAATACCAAACACAATTATAGATAAGCCATCAACACTTGACCAGAATGATAGTGGAAGACTACAAGATACAGATATACTTAAGTCATCTACACAGGACCAGGATGCCACTCGACAAATACAAAACACAATTATAGATAAGTCATCTGCAGAAGACACTGATGATAGTGGACGAATAGCAGACACAGTTATAGATAAGTCATTTACACACAATAAGGATGATAGTGGAAAAATTGGACAAATAGAAAACACAGCCATAGATAAGTCATCAACACTTGACCAGAATAATAATGGAAAAGTACAAGACACAGTTAGAAATAAGTCACCTACACACGATCAGGATGATAGTGGACAAATTGGACAAATAGAAAACACAGTCATAGATAAGTCATTTACACAGGACCAAGAAGATAGTGGACAAATACAAAACACACTTAGAGATAAGTCATCTACAGAGGACATGGATGATAGTGAACAAATACCAATCACAGATGTAGATAAGCCATCTAAACAGGACCAGAATGATAGTGGACAAATGCAAGACACGATTATAGATAAGTCATCTATGCATGATTGGAATGATAGTGGACAAACACAACATGCAGTTGTTGGTAAGTCATATGCACAGGACCAAGATGATAGTAGAGAAATGCATAACACAGGTATAGATAGGTCATCTACACAGGACCAAAATGACAGTGAACAAATACCAAACACAGATACAGGTAAGTCATCTACACAGGACCAAGATTATAGTAGACAAATAGAAGACACAATTATAGATAAGTCATCAACACTTGACCAGAATGATATTGGACAACTACAAGACACAAATATTCCTAAGTCATCTGCACACAATATGGATGATAGTGGGCAAATAGAAAACACAGTTGTAGATAAGTCATCTACAGACAATCGGGTTTATAGTGGAGAAATACAAGACACAGTTACAGATAAGTCATCTACAGAGGACCAGGATGATAGTGGACAAAGACATAATACAGTTATAGATAATTTATCTACACAGGTCCAAAATGACAGTGAACAATTTCAAAAGTCAGATATACATAAGTTATCTACACAGGATCAGATTGATAGTGGACAAATACAAGACACAATTAAAGAAGCGTCATCTTCACAGGACCAAGATGATATTGGACAAATACATGACACAATTTTAGATAAGTCATCAACACTTGACCAGAATGATAATGGACAACTACGAGATACAGTAATAGATAAGACAGCTACACACGATCAGGATGATAGTGGACAAATAGAAGACACAGATACACTTAAGTCGTCTACACACAATCATGATGATAGAGGACAAATACAAAACACAATTATAGATAAGTCATCCAAATACAACCAACATGATAGTGGAGAAACACAAGAATCAGTTATAGATAAGTTATCTACACAAAACCAGGAAGATAGTGGAGAAATACAAGAAATAGACATGGATAACTCATCTACACCCGATCTGGATGACAGTGGGCAAGTACCAAGCACCGTTACAGATAAGTCATCAACACTTGACCAGAATGATAGTGGACAACTACAAGACACAGATATACCTAAGTTACCTGCACACGATCAGGATGATAGTGGGCAAATAGAAAACACAGTTATAGATAAGTCATCTGCACAGACCCACGATGATAGTGGACAAATAGAACACACAGTTATAGATAAGTCACCTACACAGGACCAAAATGATAATGCACAAATACAAGACTCAGTTATAGATAAGTCATCCGAATACAACCAAGATGATAGTAGAGAAACACAAGACACAGATATAGATAAGTCATCAACATTTGACCAGAATCAGAGTGAAGAACTACAAAATACTCTTATAGATAAGTCATCTACCCACGATCAAGATGATAGTGGACAAATACAAGACACAGTTATAGATGAGTCATCAACACTTGACCAGAATGATAGTGGACAAGTACAAGACACTCTTATAGATAAGTCATCTACCCACGATCAGGATGCTAGTGGACAAATACAAGACACATTTATAGATAAGTCATCAACACAAGACCAAGATGAAAGTGGACAAATACAAGACACAAGTATAAATAAGTCATCGACCCTTGACCAGAAAGATAGTGGCCAACTACAAGACACAGATATACTTAAATCATCTACACATGATCAGGATAATAGTGGACAAATAGAAAACACAGTTATAGATAAGTCATCTACTCAAGGCCAGGATGATAGTGGTCAATTACAAGACACCAATATACCTAAGTCAGCTGCACATGATCAGGGTGATAGTGGGCAAATAGAAAACACATTTATAGATAAGTCATCTACACAGGACCAAAATGATAATGGACAAATACAAGTTTCAGTTATAGATAAGTCATCCGAATACAACCAAGATGATAGTAAAGAAACACAAGACACAGATATAGATAAGTCATCAACATTTGACCAGAATCACAGTGGAGAACTACAAGATACTCTTATAGATAAGTCATCTTCACAGGACCAATGTGACAGTGGACAAATACAAGACCCAGTTATAGATAAGTCATACGAATACATCCAAGATGATAGTGGAGAAACACAAGAACCAGCTATAGATAAGTTATCTACACAAGGCCAGGATGATAGTGGACAACTGCAGGACACTCTTATACATAAGTCATCTACCCACGATCAGGATGAAAGTGGAAAAGTACAAAACACTGTCATAGATACATCATCAACACAAGACCAAGATGATATTGGACAAATACAAGACACAATTATAGATAAGTCATCAACACTTGACCAGAATGATAGTGGACAACTACAAGACACAGATATACCTAAGTTACCTGCACACGATCAGGATGATAGTGGGCAAATAGAAAACACAGTTATAGATAAGTCATCTACACAGAACCAAGATGATAGTGGACAAATAGAAAACACAGTTATAGATAAGTCACCTACACAGGACCAAAATGATAATGCAAAAATACAAGACTCAGTTATAGATAAGTCATCCGAATACAACCAAGATGATAGTAGAGAAACACAAGACACAGATATAGATAAGTCATCAACATTTGACCAGAATCAGAGTGGAGAACTACAAGATACTCTTATAGATAAGTCATCTACCCAAGATCAAGATGATAGTGGACAAATACAAGACACAGTTATAGATGAGTCATCAACACTTGACCAGAATGATAGTGGACAATTACAGGACACCAATATACCTAAGTCAGCTACACACGATCAGGATGATAGTGGGCAAATAGAAAACACAGTTATAGATAAGTCATCTACCCACTATCAGGATGATAGTGGACAAATTCAAAACACATTTATAGATAAGCCATCAACGCAAGACAAAGATGGTAGTGGACAAATACAAGACACAAGTATAGATGAGTCATCAACCTTTGACCAGAAAGATAGTGGACAACTACAAGACACAGATACACTTAAGTCATCTACACATGATCAGGATAATAGTGCACAAATAGAAAACACAGTTATAGATATGTCATCTAAACAGGACCAATGTGACAGTGGACAAATACAAGACCCAGTTATAGATAAGTCATCTACATACGATCATGGTGACAGTGGACAGATACAAAACACAGTTATAGATAAGTCATACGAAAATAACCAAGATGATAGTGGAGAAACACAAGACTCAGTTATAGATAAGTCATCTACACAGAACAAGGATGATAGTGGACAAATACAAAACACAATTATAGATAAGTTATCTACACAAGGCCAGGATGACAGTAGACAAATACAAGACAAAGTTATAGATAAGTCATCAACACTTGACCAGAATGTTAGTGGACACATACAAGACAGCAATATACCTAAGTCAGCAACACACGATCAGGATGATAGTGGGCAAATAGAAAACACAGTTATAGATAAGTCATCTACACAGGACCATGATGATAATGGACAAATAGAAAACACAGTTATAGATAAGTCATCTACACAGGACCAAAGTGACAGAGGACAAATACAAGACACAGTTATAGACAAGTCATCCGAATACAACCAAAACGATAGTGGAGAAACACAAGACTCAGTTATAGATAAGTCATCAACGCTTGACCAGAATGATAGTGGACAACTACAAGACACAGATATACTTGAGTCATCTACACATGATCAGGATAATAGTGGACAGATAGAAAACACAGTTATAAATAAGTCATCTACACAAGGCCAGGATGATAGTGGACAAATAGATAACACAGTTATAGATAAGTCATCCGAATACAACCAAGATGATAGTGGAGAAACACAAGACTCAGTTATAGATAAGTCGTCTACACAGGACAAGGATGATAGTGGACAACTGCAAGACACTCTTATACATAAGTCATCTACCCACGATCAGGATGATAGTGGAAAAGTACCAAACACAGTTATAGATACATTATCAACAGAAGACCAAGATGATATTGGACAAATACAAGACACAATTGTAGATAAGTCGTCAACCCTTGATCAGAAAGATATTGGACAACTACAAGACACAGATATACCTGAGTCATCTACACGTGATCAGGATAATAGTGGACAAAAACAAGACACAGATATAGATAAGTCATCCACATCCGATGAGTATGACAGTGGACAAATACCAAGCACCGTTATAGATAAGTCATCTACACAGGATCTGGATGATAGTGGACAAATAGAAAACACTGTTATAGATAAGTCATCTGAATACAACCAAGATGATAGTGGAGAAACATATGACTCAGTTATGGAAAAGTCATCTGCAAAGGACAAGGATGATAGTGGACATATACAAAACACATATATAGATAAGTCATCAACATTTGACCAGAATCATAGTGGAGAACTACAAGATACTCTTATAGATAAGTCATCTACCCACGATCAAGATGATAGTGGACACATACAAGACACAGTTATAGATGAGTCATCAACCTTTGACCAGAAAGATAGTGGACAACTACAAGACACAGAAATACTTAAGTCATCTACACATGATCAGGATAATAGTGGACAAATACAAGACACAATTATAGATAAGTCATCAACACAAGACCAATGTGATAGTGGACAAATAGAAGACACTCTTATAGATAAGTCATCTACCCACAATCAGGATGATAGTGGACAAATACAAAACACAATTATAGATAAGTCATCTAAACAAGGCCAGGATGATAGTGTACAACTACAAGACACTCTTATAGATAAGTCATTTACCCACAATCAGGATGATAGTGGACAAATACAAGATGCAGATATAGATAAGTCATCCGAATACTACCAAAATGATAGTGGCGAAACACAAGACTCAGTTATAGATAAGTCATCTACTCAGGACAAGGATGATAGTGGAAAAATACAAAACACAAATATGGATAAGTCATCAACATTTGACCAGAATCATAGTGGAGAACTACAAGATACTCTTATAGATAAGTCATCTACCCACGATCAAGATGATAGTGGACAAATACAAGACACAATTATAGATAAGTCATCAACACAAGACCAAGATGATAGTGGACAAATAGAAGACACAATTATAGATAAGTCATCAACACTTAACCAGAATGATAGTGTACAACTACAAGACACAGATATATCTAGGTCATCTACAGGTGATCAGGATGGTAGTGGACAAATAAAAAACACAGTAATAGATAAGGCATCTGTACAGGACCAAGATGATAGTGGACAAATACAAGATACAATTATAGATAAGTCATCAACACAAGGCCAGGATGATAGTAAACAAATACAAGACACAGTTATAGATAAGTCATTAACACAAGACCAAGATGACAGTGGACAAATAGAAGACACAATAATAGATAAGTCATCAATTCTTGACCAGAATGATAGTGGACGATTACAAGACACAGATATATCTAGGTCATCTACAGATGATCACGATGGTAGTGGACAAATAGAAAACACAGTTATAGATAAGGCATCTTTACAGGACCAAGATGATAGTGGACAAATACAAGATACAATTATAGATAAGTCATCAACACAAGGCCAGGATGATAGTAAACAAATACAAGACACAGTTATAGATAAGTCATTAACACAAGACCAAGATGACAGTGGACAAATAGAAGACACAATAATAGATAAGTCATCAATTCTTGACCAGAATGATAGTGGACGATTACAAGACACAGATATATCTAGGTCATCTACAGATGATCAGGATGGTAGTGGACAAGTAAAAAACACAGTTATAGATAAGGCATCTGTACAGGACCAAGATGATAGTGGACAAATACAAGATACAATTATAGATAAGTCATCAACACAAGGCCAGGATGATAGTAAACAAATACAAGACACAGTTATAGATAAGTCATTAACACAAGACCAAGATGACAGTGGACAAATAGAAGACACAATAATAGATAAGTCATCAATTCTTGACCAGAATGATAGTGGACGATTACAAGACACAGATATATCTAGGTCATCTACAGATGATCACGATGGTAGTGGACAAATAGAAAACACAGTTATAGATAAGGCATCTTTACAGGACCAAGATGATAGTGGACAAATACAAGATACAATTATAGATAAGTCATCAACACAAGGCCAGGATGATAGTAAACAAATACAAGACACAGTTATAGATAAGTCATTAACACAAGACCAAGATGACAGTGGACAAATAGAAGACACAATAATAGATAAGTCATCAATTCTTGACCAGAATGATAGTGGACGATTACAAGACACAGATATATCTAGGTCATCTACAGATGATCAGGATGGTAGTGGACAAGTAAAAAACACAGTTATAGATAAGGCATCTGTACAGGACCAAGATGATAGTGGACAAATACAAGATACAATTATAGATAAGTCATCAACACAAGGCCAGGATGATAGTAAACAAATACAAGACACAGTTATAGATAAGTCATTAACACAAGACCAAGATGACAGTGGACAAATAGAAGACACAATAATAGATAAGTCATCAATTCTTGACCAGAATGATAGTGGACGATTACAAGACACAGATATATCTAGGTCATCTACAGATGATCAGGATGGTAGTGGACAAATAAAAAACACAGTTATAGATAAGTCATCCGAATACAACCAAGATGATAGTGGAGAAACACAAGACTCAGTTATAGATAAGTCGTCTACACAGGACGAGGATGATAGTGGACAACTGCAAGACACTCTTATACATAAGTCATCTACCCACGATCAGGATGATAGTGGAAAAGTACAAAACACAGTTATAGATACATTATCAACAGAAGACCAAGATGATATTGGACAAATACAAGACACAATTGTAGATAAGTCGTCAACCCTTGATCAGAAAGATATTGGACAACTACAAGACACAGATATACCTGAGTCATCTACACGTGATCAGGATAATAGTGGACAAAAACAAGACACAGATATAGATAAGTCATCCACATCCGATGAGTATGACAGTGGACAAATACCAAGCACCGTTATAGATAAGTCATCTACACAGGATCTGGATGATAGTGGACAAATAGAAAACACTGTTATAGATAAGTCATCTGAATACAACCAAGATGATAGTGGAGAAACATATGACTCAGTTATGGAAAAGTCATCTGCAAAGGACAAGGATGATAGTGGACATATACAAAACACATATATAGATAAGTCATCAACATTTGACCAGAATCATAGTGGAGAACTACAAGATACTCTTATAGATAAGTCATCTACCCACGATCAAGATGATAGTGGACACATACAAGACACAGTTATAGATGAGTCATCAACCTTTGACCAGAAAGATAGTGGACAACTACAAGACACAATTATAGATAAGTCATCAACACAAGACCAATGTGATAGTGGACAAATAGAAGACACTCTTATAGATAAGTCATCTACCCACAATCAGGATGATAGTGGACAAATACAAAACACAATTATAGATAAGTCATCTAAACAAGGCCAGGATGATAGTGGACAAATACAAGATACAATTGTAGATAAGTTATCAACACTTAACCAGAATGATAGTATACAACTACAAGACACTCTTATAGATAAGTCATTTACCCACAATCAGGATGATAGTGGACAAATACAAGATGCAGATATAGATAAGTCATCCGAATACTACCAAAATGATAGTGGCGAAACACAAGACTCAGTTATAGATAAGTCATCTACTCAGGACAAGGATGATAGTGGAAAAATACAAAACACAAATATGGATAAGTCATCAACATTTGACCAGAATCATAGTGGAGAACTACAAGATACTCTTATAGATAAGTCATCTACCCACGATCAAGATGATAGTGGACAAATACAAGATACAATTATAGATAAGTCATCAACACAAGGACAGGATGATAGTAAACAAATACAAGACACAGTTATAGATAAGTCATTAACACAAGACCAAGATGACAGTGGACAAATAGAAGACACAATAATAGATAAGTCATCAATTCTTGACCAGAATGATAGTGGACGATTACAAGACACAGATATATCTAGGTCATCTACAGATGATCAGGATGGTAGTGGACAAATAAAAAACACAGTTATAGATAAGGCATCTGTACAGGACCAAGATGATAGTGGACAAATACAAGATACAATTATAGATAAGTCATCAACACAAGGCCAGGATGATGGTAAACAAATACAAGACACAGTTATAGATAAGTCATTAACACAAGACCAAGATGACAGTGGACAAATAGAAGACACATTAATAGATAAGTCATCAATTCTTGACCAGAATGATAGTGGACGATTACAAGACACAGATATATCTAGGTCATCTACAGATGATCAGGATGGTAGTGGACAAATAGAAAACACAGTTATAGATAAGGCATCTGTACAGGACCAAGATGATAGTGGACAAATACAAGACTCAGTTATAGATAAGTCATCTGCACAGGACAAGGATGATAGTGGACAACTACAAAACACAGTTATAGATAAGTCATCTAAACAAGGCCAGGATGATAGTGGACAAATACAAGATACAATTATAGATAAGTCATCAACACAAGGCCAGGATGATAGTAAACAAATACAAGACACAGATATAGATAAGTCATCTACACCCGATCATGATGACAATGGACAAATACCAAGCACCGTTATAGGTAAGTCATCTGCACAGGACAAGGATGATAGTGGACAAATAGAAAAAACAGTTATAGATAAATCATCTACACAGGACCAAAGTGACAGTGGACAAATACAAGACACGGTTATAGATAAGTCATCTACATACGATCATGGTGACAGTGGACAAATACAAAACACAGTTATAGATAAGTCATCCGAATACAACCGAGATGATAGTGGAGAAACACAAGAATCAGCTATAGATAAGTCATCTACTCAGGACAAGGATGATAGTGGACAAATACAAAACACAGTTATAGGTAAGTCATCAACACTTGACCAGAATTATAGTGGACAACTACAAGCCACTCTTATGGATAAGTCATGTACCCATGATCAGGATGATAGTGGACAAATACAAGACACTGTTATAGATAAGTCATCTATAGACGAAAAGGATGATAGTGGACAAATAGAAGACACAAATATAGATAAGTCATCAACACTTGACCAGAATGATAGTGGACAAATACCAGGTACAGATATAGATAACTCATCTACACCCAATGATGATGACAGTGGACAAATACCAAGCACCACTATAGGTAAGTCATCTGTACAGGACGAGGATGATAGTGGACAAATGGAAAACACAGTTATAGATAAGTCATTTAGATACGATCAAGATGATAGTGAACAAGTACAAGACACAGTTATAGATAAGTCATTGACATGCGATCATGATGACAATGGACAAATACAAAACACAGCTATAGATAAGTCATCCGAATACAACCAAAATGATAGTGGAGAAACACAAGACTCAGTTATAGATAAGTCATCTACACAGGACAAGGATGACAGTGGACAAATACCAAGCACCGTTGTAGGTAAGTCATCTTCACAGGACGAGGATGATAGTGGACAAACACAAGGCACAGTTATAGATAAATCATCTACCCAAGACGAGGGTGATGGTGGACAAATACAAAATACAGTTATACATAAGTCATCTATCCATGATGAAGGCAATGATAATGATAAACTGCAAAACACAGAAAGCAATGATTTATTCACTAAAATTCAAGGTGATCAAGAAGCGAAAAGAAATGAATCATCTCTGCAAAAGCAGGATAATGATGGGCTATCACAAAACAGAGATAAGAATGTTTATTCTGCAGGAATTCTGGATGGTCATGGAGGGGATGATAATGAATTGACGAAACAGAATAAGGGTAGTGATGTGGAATTGCAAAATAGAGAAAATCATGATATATCCACAAAATTACAAAATGATCATGGAAAGGATGAGAATGAATCAACAACGCAGAAACAGATTAATGATGGAGAAATACTAAACGTAGAAAACAATCATCACATAGAGATTCAAGATGGTTATGAAGATGATAAAAATGAACTGACAATGCTGAAAGAAAATAGAGAAAATATTGTTTTGCCAACAGACATACACAATGAGCCTGGAGAGGATAGTTATGAACCAATGACACAGAAGCTGAATAACAATGCTGATTTGCAAATCACAGAAAACAGTGACTTAACCATAGAACTTGAAGCTTATCATGAAGAAGATGAAAATGATTCAATTACACAGAAGGAGGATAATGATAATAAATCGCCAAACACCAGAAGCAGTGATTTATCCACAATGATACAAGATGATTATAAATTGCAAAATATAGCAAATGATAATTTATCCATAGGAATTCAAGATAAACATGGAAGGGGTGATACTGAACCTAACACAGAGAAGCAAAATAATGATGCTCCACTGCAAAACACAGAGAACAATAATGTAACTATCGAGGTAAAAGATGAGAATGAATCAACTAAACAGAGTCAGGATACTGGTGATAAATTACAAGACATACAAAACAATAATTTGCTTACAGAGATTCGAGATGGCCATGGAGAGGATGTTAATAAACCAACAACAGAGAAGAAGGATAGTGATAATGAATTAAAAAACAAAGAAAAGAATGCTTCTTCTGCCGAGATACAAGATGACCAGGGAGAGGATGATAATGAACCTACCACAGAGAAGCGAGATAATTATGGCAAGCTGCAAGACATAGAAAACAATTATTTATTCCTAGAGGTCCAAGATGACCATGGAGAGGATAGAAATGAATTATCTGTGCAGAAGCAGGATAGTAATGGAGAATCACAAAAGATAGAAAGCAATGATTTAACAACAGGGATTGAAGATGACCTTATTGTGCTTGAAAATAAACTAAAGGAAGATAATTATGATGAATTGCAAGACAAAGAAAATAATGTTTTGTCTACAGGTGTAGAGGATGACCATGAAAAGTATGGTATTGAACCTATTACACAGAAGGAGGGCAAGGATGCTGAACCACAAAACAGAGAAAACAATGAATTAACCATAGGCATAAAAGATGAGAATGAATCAACTAAACAGAAGATGCACAATGATGATAAATTGCAAAACACAGAATGCAGTGATTTATTAACAGAGGTACAAGATGACCATGAAGGAGATGGGAATGAATCAAATATACAGAAGCAGGATAATGATTATGAAATGCAAAAGATAGTAAATAGTGATTTACCCACAGGGATTCAAGATAACCATGGAGAGAATATTAATGAACTATCAACACAGAAGCAGGATAATGATAATGAATTACAAGACACAGAAAAAAATGTTCCTTCTACAGAGATACAGGATGACTATGGAGAGGATGATAATGAACCGGTTACACAGAAAGAGGGTAATGATATGAAAATACAAAAGATAGAAAATAATGATTTCACAGAGATTCAGGATGACCATAAAGACAATAACAATGAATTGGCATTGCAGAAGCAAGATACTTATAGTGAATTACAGTGTATAGAAAATAATGTTTTGCCTACAGAAATACAGGATGATCACAGTGAGGATAGCAATGAACCAATAACACAAAAGCTTGATAATTATAATGAATCACCAGACACAAAAAGTAATATTTTTCCCACAGGGATACAGAATGACCATGGAAAGGATAATAATGAACTGTTCACACAGAAGCAGGATAAAAATGCTGAATCGCAAATTATAGAAAATAGTGACTTGACCACAGAGCTTAAAGATTATCATGAAGGACATGTAAATGAATCTGTTAAACAGAAGGAGAATAATGATAATAAATTGCAATATACAGAAGTCAGTGACTTGCCCACGTTGATACAAGATAATTCTGAAATGGAAAACATAGAAAATAATCATTTATCCGTACAGATTCAAGATGACCGTGGAAAGTATGATAATAAACCTACCTCAGAGGATCAAGAGAATAATGCTGAGATGCAAAGCACAGAAAACAATGACTTAATCATAGAGGTAAAATATGAGAATGAATCAATTACACAGAAGCAGAATAATGACAATGATAAACTGCTAAACACAGAAAGCAATGAGTTGTTAACAGAGGTGCAAGATGACTATAAAGAAGATAGGAATGAATCATCTATGCAGAAGCAGAATAATGATGGGGAATCACAAAAGATAGAAAGGAGTGATTTATTCCCAGATATTCAAGATGGACATGGAAAGGATGCTAATGAATCAATAACAGAGAGGCAGGATAATGATAATGAATCACAAAACACAGAAAATAGCATTTTGTCTACAGGGGTACAGGATGACCATGGAAAATCTGGTAATGAACCGACCACACAGAAGGATGGTAAGGATATTGAACTGCAAAACAGAGAAAACAATGATTTAACCAATGACTTAAAGTATGATAATGAATCAACTAGACAGAAGATGGATAATGATGATAAATTGCAAAACACAGAAAGCAATGATTTATACCCAAAGGTAGAAGATGACCATGGTGAGGATAGGAATGGATCGTTTATGCAGAATCAGGATAACGATGGGGAATCACAAAAGATAGAAAGCAATTATTTAACCACAGGGATTCAAGATGACTATAGAGAGGATGAAAATAAATCGAAAGAAGATAATTATAATGAATCACAATACACAGAAAATAATGTTTTGTCTACATGTATACAGGATGACCATGAAAATGATGGTAGTGAACCCATTACACAGAAAGAGGGTAAGGATGCTGAACTGCAAAATAGAGAAATCAATAAATTAATCATAGGCGTAAAAGATGAGAATGAATCAACTACACAGAAGATGGACAATGATGGTAAATTACAAAACACAGAAAACCGTTATTTATCCTTAAATACTGAAGATAATTATGAAGAAGATAGAAATAAATCAAATACACAGCAGCAGGATGACGATTATGAATTGCAGAAGATAGAAAACAATGATTTACCCACAGAAATTCAAGATGGCCGTGGAGAGGATGATAATAAACCGATCACACATGAGGCGGATAATAATACAGAATTGCAAAATAGAGAAAATAGTGATTTATTCACAAAGATACAAGATGATCTTGGAAAAGATGAGAATGAAACAATAACACAGAAGCAGATTGATGGGGAAATACAAAATATAATAGAAAAAAATGATTTATTCACGGAGATTCAAAATGAACATGGAGAGAATGATAACAAACCAACAACACAAGAGCAGGATAATTATGAAGAATTACAAACTGCAGAAAATAGTGTTTTGTTTACAGAAATACAAAATTACCATGGAAAGAATTATAATAAACCTGCAACAGAGAAGCAGGATAATGATAATGATATGAAAAATACAGAAAACAATAATTTATCTACAGAGATTCAAGATGATCGTGAAGAAAATAAGAGTGAACCGACTGATCAGAAGCAGGATAATTATAAGGAATTACAAAACACACACAAAAATGTGTTGTCTACAGAGATACAAGATGGTCTTGGAGAGGAGAAAATTGAATCAACTAAACAAAAGCAGGGCAATGAAGAATTGGAAAACACTACACAAAGAATTGATGATAACGGAGAACAAATAAACACAGAGAACATTAATGTGTTTAATTTGAAAGAAACCAATCATGAACAACTACAAAATGAATGTGAAGATGAACTATCAGCACAGAGACAGAATAATAGAAAACAAGTCGCATTTCCAGAAAGGAGCAGTTCATCTTTAAGGAAAGATGATGATTTCGAAAATAAGGCGAAAACTTCGTTTTTTAAAAAGAAGCAGAATGATGTTGAACACCAACCAAGAATCGATATAAAATCGTCTTCTCTTAAAGGTTCCAAACAACAAGAGCCACCACAAATATTACCTGATCAGAACCAAGACATAATAAATGAAGTTATTTACAAAGAGAAAAATAGTAAAATTACCACTTACGAAATTATTCGCGAAACTTTAGGTAAGAACCGTATGAGCGTTAACAAAAGTGATGTGGAGGCAAGCAAAATGCCCAAAGATAGTAACTCTGAGACCTTGAATGATTCTCTTCAAGCTTCTCAGAGTATGCTTGACAATAACATAAAGCGACCAACCGTCTCATCTCTAGAAGGAGAAGAGTTAAAGTCTTATATCGTAGATGACTCAATGCAAATTGAGAAAAGGCCGCACTACGTAGAATTTAATAGCAATACCCAATCACATAAAAATTCTACCACTAAATTTGATGATTTTAATAAAACGGTGAACCAGCAGGTTGCCACGAAAATAAACCAATGCACCAATGAATGCGATGACTTCAAGATCAGCCGTCAGTACAGAGAACTTCCAGAACAACAGTTAGTGGTGTGTGGAACAAGGAGGGACGACAGAGACTCTTCTGACTCCGATTTAGCGATAAGAGAAAAGAGAATCAGACTTGGAATAAGTCACGAAAGTGAGAATGATTCTGATTCAGGTTTTTGTCACGGAATTGCTAATATACGCATGAAGAAGAACAACTTCTTGGAAAAGAAAAGTTTGTTCACCATTGCTTACAACGGAATACAGACGCAAAAGTTAAAGTCAGAGGACAACAGAATAAGCTCCCCGTAATTTTGCTTTTCTCCCCTGTCCCCAACTGGAACAGCGATAAGTCTTCGGATTTACAACGCTAAAATCAAGGGTTCGATTCCCTTCGGTGGACACAGCAGATAGCTCGATGTAGCTTTGCTATAAGAAAACACACTTTTTACCTCCTCAATCATCGTAACCAGTTGTCATAATGGTCAGTTTACAGAATACCTACTGGATTAACTTTTGTTTTCAAAACACGTGCTTTCGTTGTTTTGCTCTTTGGATACTATTATTTGTCAAACCAGGTTGTTCATTTGTTCACATTTGTGGATGTTATTTACTGTGGAACTATTTATGAACTTCTGTTAACACGTTATTGTGTAATTACTTTGAGACATATTTAATTCAGGAAATGGGCGAATTGTATAATAATAGGCAGGTTTATCCGTATCGACTTTTGTCTTGAACTAACTTGCCACCACAACTAGTGGGTCAGTGGTAAGTCTAAAGGCTTATAACCCTAAACACCGGGTTTCGATACTCGTGATAGGCACAACAGATATAGCCCATTGCGTAGTTTTGTTCTTAATAACATACAAACACAAAGCCTCTACAACGATATTTGGATTGCACAAAAAAATTTCATCAGCCGATAGCTACGAACAGATGAAAAATATGTAAATCGAATCAAAATGTTATAGTCGAGCTTCATAAGAAGGGATATTGATTTTCTTTATGCAGTAATATCTAGATTAAAAGTATAAGACTCGTGCCTTGTATCGTTCATATCTCAAAAATAATTCGTTTATTTGCTATGCACAGCACGGTAACATGTAGAAATCTTATAATTAAACGATGGAGATAAATTATATCTACAAAAAAAAATGGAAGACGCTATTACGTTTGTGTGTCATTCGTGTGTATACTTTTATAATTGTACATAATACAAAATACTAAATAATATAAATGTAAGTTTAAATTGAATTACGTATTAGTTTTTACCCATATCATCCTTCCTGCTGCTTTGTTCTCTGTATATACTGAAGGTAATACATCCAGTTAATTTTTGTGCGTCTTTGATGTTTAATTATACATGCTCAGTCGTGGTCCCAGCTTACAATTTGAAGCGAAATGGTAAGCCAGATTTTACTGGATTAGGGCCAGATTCAACTAAGCATTCACATTCATGCAATTAAATATGCAAAAAATATTTTTTTACTGTCAAACTAAAATTGGCTGTATTAGGATTTTCTCTTCAAAGAGGTCCCCCGCTGGTACAGCGATAAGTCTACAGATTTACGGGGTTCGATTCTCCTTGGTGGACTCAGCAGATAGCCCGATATGACTTTGCTATAAGAAAACACACACACTCTTCAAAGAGAGCCCCCTCGTGGCACAGCGGTATGCCTGCAGAGCTACAACGCTAGAAACTAGGTTTCGATACCCATTATGGGAAGAACACAGATATCTCATTCTGTAGCTTTGTGCGTAATTACAAAACGGACGATATTCAGTGAATAAGACTGTTCAAGTTGTGTAATATTTTTATTATTTGATGAGATATCTTGGGCCGGGTGTGAGCTGTTGATCAGGTTATAGATGCATGGGTGTATTGTTCGCATCCCGTTGCCTCAAAATTAAAATCGTGCTTCGCAATATAAGGCCTGGTGTCCATCATAAGAGAGACCGTAAAATCCCATAATTCATTCAGAGTAACCCGACTTTTATCGTTGGGTTTTGTTGATTATTTGCCTTCTCTATAACTGTTGCTTCAAAGTTATGGACAACTAGCACAGATAGTGCTTGTACTACTAATGTGTGAATATGAAAACGAAACGAAAGACATTTCTTCTCGTTACGTATGTTTTCACTTGTTTTGTAGAAACCAAGTTCTAGCTTATTCTGTTTAAATATTTTTTAAAAAATGTTGTACAAAATATTTTTTTGTGTTCAAAATTGGAGTTCATTTAATTTAAATTAATGAAATTTGTAAGTGTGACTTTTGAAAATATTCCTAATTTAAAGTAACTATTTAGACGGTCTCATACTTGAGAAAATTTTTGTCACGTTCTACAGAAATTGTGTGCAGTGTACGATACTTTAAAACATACCACGTGGTTAATCTGAAAACCAAAACATACCATCTAATTCAAAATTCATACAGTAACATTAATATAAAATTTTATATTAAAAGGGAATAAACTTTACTTTGACGAATGTTAAATTAATCTAATACATGTTATATATTCTGTCTATAGTATTAGTATATATATGTATACCATTACTTTTGCAATCTTTTTTTCGGGTATTTTAGTACGAGTAAAATTATCTTTTTCATGGTATTGTGTATTGTTATGTAATTTCCACGTGTTTCCTGAACTGTGTAAAGTTACAGAATGCCAATAAACTCTTCCTGGTTTTTAATTATTTTACGTTAAAATATCATTTCTTCTTGTTGTTTTTATTTCATTCCAGTATGGCTATTACACGCAATAGCCTAACATTTAGATCATAGGCAATTACTTGACTTCACAGAAAACTCATTACTATACTAACAATTGAAACTTTTAGAGTAGGTGATTTGTTTTTGTTTTGAATTTCGCACAAAGCTACACGAGGGCTATCTGCGCTAGCCATCTCTAATTTAGCAGGGTAAGACTAGAGAGAAGGCAGCTAGTCATCACCACCCACCTCCAACTCTCAGGCTACTCTTTTACCAAAGAAGAGTGGGATTGACCGTCACCTTATAACGCTCCCATGGCTGAAAGGGCAAGCATGTTTGGTGTGACGGGGATTTGAACCCGCGATCCTTGGATTACGAGTCGAGTGCCTTAACCACCTGGCCATGCCGGGCATAGAGTAAGTCAAAGAACTATGTATTTTTAAAGGAAGCTTACGGACTTACAACGGGGGTTTGATTCCCTGCGGCGGACACAGCAGATAGCCCATTGTGAGTTTGCTTTAAAACAAAAAAACCTTTTGATAGGTACAAAACTGTTCAAATTTCACAACATTAAATTATCACAAGGTCTTTTAAAGGGGACCACAGAGGTCAGAATTTTTATATTAGTTCACTTTACTGTAGGCACTCGACTAGTAATCCGAAGTTTGCGGGTTCAAATCCCCGTCACACCAAACATGCTCTTCCTTTCAGCTATGGGGGCGTTATAACGTGATGGTCAATTCCACTATTCGTTGGTAAAATAGTAGTCCAAGAGTTGGCGGTGGGTGGTGATGACTAGTTGCCATCCCCCTAGTCTTACAGTGCTAAATCAGGAACGGCTAACGCAAGTAACCCTCCTGTAGCTTTACGCAAAATTAAAAACACAACAAAAACCACTTTACTCTTTTAAAAATGCCACAAACTGATCGGGAGATCAATAGTGGAGAGACAGATATATGCATGTACATATAATATCGACAACTCCTCTTCTCTAATTCATACAAATGAGGTAACTTGTCGAATATGTTGCGTACACATACTGTGTATTCAGACATCAATTTAGGCCTCATACTGCCCTGAAACTTGGCTGATTTTTGACGTACCAACGTTATGCCATTATACATCATTCTCTTTGTGTATCATTAAAGTAAAAGACTTGTCTTTTTGCCACAGTAGCCTGATATGTTTTGATGTAAAATTTCGCGAACAAACTTGTAAACTATTTATTTTTAATACGTTCTTATCCACAATTATATTGTAAGCTGTAATAAAATGTTCATTTTTATAACTAGTGTGTCCTCACACACTGATATTGATGATGATGTTTATTGTGATTGATAAATTTGAGTTATAGATTCCGGAATTAATTTTGAGCAATTTTAGAATGTTTGCCCAACCATAAATATGTCCTCATTATACTTGTCGTAAGGTATTAGTGTTAGGCCTATTAAAACCTACGTTCATATTTTAGCTACTAAGAGATTTTCTAAGAGTTAAAAGAATGTATAATTACAGTATTCCAAGGGACTAGATTAAGAATGTAGTGTTTGCAAGTGTAATAGGCCTAACACTACTATCTTATAGCAAACAGTGTGTGGTTATAAAACTATTATTATAAACTTTAATCAGGGACGTATGACACGTCCTAAGAAAATACTACTACTTATTGTAAAAGTTGTAACGTGTCATAAAAATAATACTTTGTCAGTAAATAAATTTAAAAAATATTAATTTTAATCTCTGAGTTTACAACACTTCATTCAGTGAAATAGCTATTACCAAGTGAACTTCTACAAGGTTCTCGAAAGTGTTCTGTTTTAAGAGTAAATACCGTGTTTCTCCGAAAATAAGACAGGGCTTATATTAATTTTCACTCCAAAATATGACACTAGGGCTTATTTTCGGGGGATGTCTTATTTTGATATATTAAAAAAATGAAGTTACAAAGTAAAACTATTAAACTAACCATTTAAAATAAACTATTATTAAACTATTAAACTAACTGATTAATACTTAAACAAACTAATTAACTAACTATTAAACTAATTAATAAATTATTATTTTTTTATTTCTTTCCTCTTCCTGCCACTCTTAACTAGGGCTTATTTTAAGGGTAGGGCTTATATTAAAACTATCCCCAAAAATCACACTAGGTCTTATTTTATGGGTAGGTCTTATTATCGGAGAAACACGGTAAAACCAAAATTAATAGTACCAAATATTTTTATTTATTGATTTTAAAGCTCATATCATGCTGTGTTGTACCCTACAGAGTTCATAACTCTTCTCGTGATTCATGACATGCGCACGTTTTACTGGCGACATGGCAGTATAAATTGCAATATTAAGCGTCACTTATGCGATGCTATTTTAGTGTCTACTGACTGATTGACAGACAATACACCAGATAGTGCGAGTGGTTAAAACAGGTGACCTATACAGGCAGCAATGTTTTCGTTTATTATAGTAAGACAAATACGTGAAAATGCTGAGCAACTATATTTATAAACTGGGAAAGTAAGACAATATAAGTTAAAATAAAGAGAAAATATTCCATTTCCCGATAATAAATTGTTTTCACATATCAGTATGGCTTATCGAAATTTAATAAATATTTGTAGGTGAAACTACTCCTCGCTTTTCTCTCAAGTTTATCATAAGACTCTTCTAGCTGTACAAAATTTTGGAATATTATGTCCCAGGAGGCGCTGAATGGTAGAAATAAACTAATTCATTCTACTATTGAGATTTTTTTTCAGATTTGTGAAACGGATTTACTAATATATGTGTATTTTAATATTGATGTTTATTTTAGTCAAATATTTAGAAATGCATGTACCTTATACTGTTAAATATGTATTGCAAAAGTCTCACCTGTTCTCTAAATCTGTAGACGATTCTCGAGCGTAAGAATCAACAACGTATGATGAATGCATGTATTGTTGCCTCAGTTGAAATTTTTAGAAAATTACTGCTCAAGCTTATAAAAGGTAACCAACGCAACGCAGTGAGACAATTATATGGGGCTCGGCATGGCCAGGTGGTTAAGGCACACGACTCGTAATCCAAGGGTCGCGAGTTCGAATCCCCGTCACACCAAACATGTTCGCCCTTTCATCTTTGAGGGTGTTATAATTTGACGGCCAATCCCACTATTTATTGGTAAAAGAGTAGCTCAAGAGTAGGTGGTGATGACTAGCTGCCATCCTTCTAGTATTACACTGCTAAATTTGGGACGGCTAGCGTAGATAGCCCTCGTGTAGCTTTGCACGAAAATTCAAAAACAAATAAAAAGTTATATGGAATACTTTCGGATCGATACAATCAGTATACTATAAACCTCGGAAGCTATTGTTATAGCAAACGCTTATTAATCGGAAAATTAGAGATATTTTACTACAAATATTTTATGGAATTTGAACATTACAAACCGTTTAACTTTAGATAATTAACTTTGGACGTTAATATTTCTACAAAGATACTGTATAAATTCGGCGGTAAAAACTTACGTGTGTCTGTGAAGTAGCTAGCTAGTTTCACAGGCAAGTGAATTGTACACATGTATCAACATAGAATTAATTCGTTCCTCGTGAATCGTTGATAAAATATTCAGTGTAAGACCAAATAGAAGACTCAATATTGTTTTTAAAACTTTTGTATATAAATCATTAACTGTAATAACTAATTGTAATAACCGTTATTATAAATTGTATTGTTGTTTGTATATTAAAATATATTTATGTTAAGAAAGAAAATTGTGTGTATCAATATTGTTTGCAAATATCATAAAGTCGATACGTATCGACATTCAATTCAGTTATAAATTAAAACCAAAATTTCTGGTTATTTGAAATCTTAATATGTAAAGTACGTAACATAATAAATCGGAAGCTCTTTCAAAATAAATTATAATACGTAACCCTTGGAATCCATAAAGTGTGAAAATGATACAACTGTTTATAGCAGTAATGGTTTTAAAGGTTTCAGCGTTTCCATCTTCTCTAGAATTAGTATCATACACCTTGCTTTCTTCTAATATAATTCTATTTTCACGTCTCAGGTCACTTGACCTTCTCATTACTTATCGTTCACCACTTTCAGCATCAGTTCTTCATTTCCAGTTAACATTAGTTACTTTATTCAAGCATGAATCCAAAGGTAAACATCATCTACAAACACCGTAGCTCAACCAGTGTCCTTTCTTTCTATGTTTATGTTCCTGGCAGATTTTTCTTAGGACTATTTTTTTCAACCAGAAGAATAAGCTTTTTCAGATTGTATCGATATTATTAGATTACAGTTACGTATTCTGGCGTCCTCAATCCGTTTTTCGGCTTTGGCGTTTTTTCCCTAAATTTGGGTCAGTTTTTCTCGATCAGAGGTCATAAGTTCATAGTCTTTATTACAACTTAATTTTAAACCATGTGAATATGCTACACTAATAATTATTTATTTATTTTATAAGCGACATTTTTCTCAGTTTGTGGCCGTTTATGTTTGTTTGTTTTTGAATTTCGCGCAAAGCTACACAAGGGCTACCTGCTAGTTATTACCATCCACCGCCAACTCTTGGGCTACTCTTTTACCAACGAATAGTGGGACTGACTGTCAAATTTTAAGCGCCCCCACGGCTGAAAGGGTGAGCATGTTTGGTATGACGGAGATTCGAACCCGCGTCCCTCAGGTTACGAGTCGAGTGCCTTAACCACATATGTGTTTATGTCTGTCATTTGTTAAGCCGTCCAATTTTCACCATAAAAAAAGGACATGAAATTGGTCAACATATTTTGTGTTGACAGTTTAAACCTCTCACACTGAACAGCACTTTTATGTAGAACATAACCATGATAGAAATGTGTTCTATATAATTATAAGTCACCATTTTGGTTTTTCTCAACGTTGAGTAGTTCCATGTGACTGAAAATAGCACTTCATGGCATACGTTTATTACCAGACTTTCTCTAATAACTGAGTTGATCATTCAGGTATGGTTACATCGAATTTGACTCTAAAGATTTTATTAATTGGTTCCACAACACTTTTTTCTTTTCGTCTGAGTTAGTTTTATAACTTTAGCAAGTGTTTTAACCAGGAATATACAAATTACAGAAACATCAGTCGAATGATGAATGTCCTCTTTATTAGGATACCCCCTTAATATTTACTTGAAAGTACTAAGTTTTGCAGTTATGCCGGTTAACTAATACTCGGTATGACTTGGAGACGACAAAATGGCAAGAATTGTGCCTCCTTCGATTCAGTGGCAACTAAATGCCAACAGTTATACCTTATTCGATTAAGCGCAACAGAAAGCCAACAGGTATACCTACTTCGATTCATTAGCGACAAGATACCAAAATATATACTTCGTTCAGTTCAGTGTACCTTTTATCTGGGCTCGTTGTTTGCAGGGGTTCATGTGGCGAATGCAACACCACCCCAAACATGTTCATTCAAACTGCTGCCCAAGAAAAAATAACTGAAGTCATCGTAATGCTATTTAACTAACACTAAGGTGAAACGTGCGCAGTAGCTTTTTGTCGTTATCGTCTTGAAGTCTCTGTCAACCATTGTAGATATTTCGCATTGTAAGGGAGGGTATGATCGGTGCCAAAGTTGAGTTGCATTGTAAATGTTAGTTGTCATTTTAAAGGATCGAACCGTTACTATGAAAACTCTTCATATGCCACTACACCTTCTCCACCAGGTTGCACTGTGAACACCATGCAGGTAGTGTGTATACAGTATCATATTGTAATGGATTTACTATCGTGTACTTATTTCAATATTTATCTTTGTTTTAGTTAAATATATATTTAAAAATGCGTGTAACTTATATTGTTAAATGTGTATTGCGAGAGTCTCTCCTATTTTTTAAATTTGTAGAATATTCTCGAGTGCAAGGCTATTCTTACATGTTTATATTTGAAATAAAGAACTCTTTAACTGTTTATTTACAGTAATATGGTATGTTTAGTAATGTTTAAGGTTTAAAATGTTCGAATGATGACTACATTTAAGAAATTAGTGAAACGGGGTAAGATACAATGTGTCCTCTTCCCGTCCATAATTTTAGGTTTACAACGTATTTTATACTTTAGATAAGATCGATTCATTTATTTTAAGACATTTCTGATCAACTATAAAATCACTTTTGTCCGGGTGCACTGTAAGGTTAAAAGAGAGATGTCTTTAAACTTTCTTTAGCCTACAATACTGGCGTATACCTTAAACACCATTGTTGGCAGACCATCTGAATATCAGGCTTTCATCATGTAAGAAAAGACAAGGCTTATCAAACATATGAAACCTGTTCATGATTAAAAAAAGGTTCCGGTATAGTCCAATACGTAGTCTGTTGGATTGTAGAACTGTGAGTTTGCGTTCGCGTCCTATTATCGGCTGGGGATCGTACTCCGCACTTTGAGCTGTAAATGAGTTATAAAGGTGGTGGTCTTGCCCCATTATTCGGTGATACAAGACTGATAAATCTAATCCAAGATCCTGTTCAACAGATGACTTCCCCTTAGCCTATATATTACAAATTGCTCCTCGCGTAGCTTTGAGCAAATGTCTTTAAAACAAAAAGTAAACTTGAGTTTTACTATCTAACAACAACATTTAAATATAGATAGTAACAAACATTCGTGTGCTTAAATAAAGCATGCAAAAACTGTTTTCCAAATGTAGTATTAGGGTAAACGAATCTAATGAAATAATAAAACATATTTCGAAAATTAATTGTTTGTTTGTTTTGGAATTTCGCACAAAGCTACTCGAGGGCTATCTGTGCTAGTCGTCCCTAATTTAGCAGTGTAAGACTAGAGGAAAGGCAGTTAGTCATCACCACCCACCGCCAACTCTTGGGCTACTCTTTTACCAACGAATAGTGGGATTGACCGTCACATTATAACGCTCCCACGGCTGGGAGGGCGAGCATGTTTGGCGCTACGCGGACGCGAACCCGCGACCCTCGGATTACGAGTCGCACGCCTTACGCGCTAGGCCATGCCAGGTCCCGAAAATTAATACCAGGATATGTGATATTTTATTATTGCAGTTGGTATTTCCAACGCCAAACTCAGAAGCTCGATTCCTATTGGTGGACACAGCAGACACGTATACACTCATTGTAGAATATAATTGTATACTTTTTGTTTAAATATTTCTCTCTCTCTTTATTTTTTCTTCTAATAGTTTAAACAATCCTTACAATAATTCAGTTTCTGACCAAACAAAATTTTACATATTGTATCCTATTTTATGCATGAAAATAATTTTTGAAGTATTTCTAAGATATTTGAGGAAATAATGACAAAACCGTTCTATATTTTTCGGTCTCTCGCTCACCTAATGGTTAGTGTAATGACTTATATCGCGAAACTGCGAAGTATAATTAACAATTGCATTTTTTAGAAACGAGTGTTAAACTAACGTGTCTTTCTAGAAAGACTGCAAGTGGGATATTTGTTTGTTTGTAGTTAAACATAAAGCTATACAATGAATTATCTGTGCTCTGCCCGCTACAGGTATTGAAACCCAGTTTCTAGAGGTGTAAATCTACAGATATATTGCTGACTCACTAAAACCAAAGAACCCTTTGTTTTTAATGCTGCTAATCTCAATTGTTACTTTTGCACAAAACTGAACTACCGGTTTGAAAGTATATTATTTTAAGTGTTTTTTCGGTAGGCGTGTTTTGTTTTTTATTCGGAAAAACAAGGCAGATTCGCGTACAATTTGCTCCTTCACTACGATATAAATCTTAAAATGGACAAACTCCTTAACTTGGAATTCGCCCGACATCACACAGATTAAGTAAGTTACAAACTTAGTAACTAGCTTATTCATTAACCAACTAAACCATTAACTCATCAACAACAACTCTTTTATGTTTTTAGGTAATATTTTTCTCAAGTCTCCAGAAAATACAAGACATCAGATGCAATTCACATAAAATCTGAACAATCAAGAATTTCTAAGCACCGCACATCATAAGTATACCTTATGTCAGAACTCCTTTTAGCAACCAGTACAATACGTTTAAACCAAAATATTATAAACGCTGGACGAGAATTGGACGTACATTGGACGAGAATCGAAGTTTGATGCTGAACATCAGAACAACAGCTATCATTTGGCACTTCTATGTACAGTAAGAAAGACTTAATTTTTAAACGTGTCGCTTTGTTTTTAGAACTTCACGCAAAACTACATGAGGGCTATCTGCACTAGCCGTCCTTAATTTAACAGTGTAAGACTAGAGGGAAATCAGCAAGTCATCCCCACCCATAGCCAACTCTTGAGCTACTCTTTGACCAACGAATAGTGGGATTGACCGTGACATAATAATGCCTCCACGGCTGAAAGGGCGTGCGCTTTGGTGTAACGAGGATTCGAACCAGCGACTTTCGAATTGCGAGTCGAGTGGCTTAACAACTATTAGCTTTTAATTTTGTATTCTATATATTTACGAGATTAATTTTTTAAAATGTTTTTGTGGATTTACAGTGCATGTAATCGGAAACAATTTTAAGAATTATGTGTAGAGTTAGAAAGACCTTTGTAACTAAATTTTGCAATATAAGGATTGATCCCAGATTAATGGAAATTGTATCGTGTTGTTTATGTTAAGTAAGTCTTAAAATTTGAATTGTGTTTCAGTATTCCCGATGAGTACTAATTATGAAGACATTAAATAAATGACAGATTTTTTTTTAATAAATTAGGGGGTCCATGGTCGTATCTGTTAACTTCTACTTCCTTGTTCCCCACTGTCTCAGCGATATATCCGCTAGCTTTCAACGCTAAGTTGCGGGTTTCCGTACTTGTGGTGAGCACAGCACAGATAATCCATTGTGTACCTTTGTTATTAACTACAAACAAAATCTCCCTCTCTCAAAACAAGACGATACTCTATGCTCTGAGAGTGTGTGCGTTATAGGAGTGACGATTAAATCCCTACCATTCCAAGAAGCTACTTTCCTTGGAGTCTTCAGCTCAAAATTAGGCCGCTATCATACACAGTCCATTTAGAGCTTAGAACATCTGAAACATACATTCGAATATCAAACGTTTATTTATATGAAGAGTCAAATTAATATTCGTGGATCGTGTAATACACAATGCATTAGCTGTCCCTAATTTTGAGCTGCCAGACTAATAATGGGTTTAACCATCAATCTTATAATATAACTGTGGCTCTAAAATGGAGAAAGTGTTTTTGCGGTAATGAGAACGCGAACCATCAATACTTGAATTCACAATTCTGTAAAATTACTATTGGGGTCTATCTAGTTCATTATTTTATGGGTATATATTTATTACTCATCTAGCCCATTTCATTACAGATACTTGCCTACATAGTTTTATTGGGTATTCTATCAAGAAAATTAATTATTCATTAACTTCAGGGGGCGCGTAATTTATGGTAGTTAAAACGTGCATTTGGAGAAAAATACGTTGTAATATTATACATTATTTGTTATAACTCAAAAATAACTTTGTAATTAAATCTAAAACTGTGAACTAAATATTAATCTGACGGTACAGAAAAGTTTTATATTTGATATAATATATTTTGAGGTTAGATAAATGATTGATTTTTTTTAGATTTCTAAGTGTTTGTCTTATTTTCCAAGAAAATATAAATGCGTAAAACGTGTGTGTGTGTTTTCTTATAGCAATTAGTAAAAATTAATAATGTTTATGTTGCCTGCTGCCCTCTTTTATCAAAAGTTGAAACACGAAACTTAAAATATTTTTTATTACTTTAGGATTCACATTTGAGGCTGGCTGGCAGTTATGATGCGACTTTTTTATTCGTATAATAAAACAATTGTCTGTTTAAAATATATATACGTATAAAAGGTGTTCTAATGAAGTTAAAAATGATAACACATAACTTACTGATTACTGAGAAACAGGTGGTCATAAGCCTTAAACTGAAAACATATAAACGCGTCTGTAATTATTTCAATTTTTCTTTCAAGCCCGGTATGGCCAGTGAGTAGCCAGGACGCTTGACTAGCAATCTCATGGTCGTGGGTTCGAATCATTGCCCCAATAAGTATGATCGCCCTTTCAACCGTGGAAGCGTTGTAATGTGATGGTCAATCCACCTATTCGTTGGTAAAAAAGTAGTCCAAGAGTTGGCTGTGGGTGTTGATGATAGCTGCCTTTCCTATAGTCTTACACTGCTAAATTAGGGATCGCTAGCGCAGCTAGCCCTCGTGTAGCTTTGCGCGAAATTCAAACAAACAAAACCACTTCAGTTTCAATCTTGTATGTGTGTCTTTATTGTTATTACCTGTACATTTTGTTTAAAGACGTATTGTTAATGAATATTGTTCGCAAGTTTATCTTTTTTACTTATCGAATGGAACATTAAACGCGTAATTTTATAATCGGAATAACGAACAGAAACGAAATTTAAATGAACTGCAGTAATATTTATTATTTAGGAAGCCTACTTATATGTTTGACTGTTACTGATCTGAAGTTCGTTTTGAACTGGTATAAATTCTGTTCTTTAAACTGTAAAGACGGTTACATTTCTTTTTTAATGTTAAGCAGAATATAATAAAATAATTCAAACATTTACATAGCATTCGTATGTGCTATACCTTGGAGTAAAAGCTAAGTTTTGTAAATTTGAATCTATACAAAATATTTAATTTTCTTTATTGTATGTACGAAGCATACCGTATTCTTCTTTACAGCTTTTGAATACCCTAATGATTCAGCGTAGAGTTACTCTCCCTCTATCTGTCAGTACACTTAATTAAGTTTTGGCTATTCAGTACTGCAGTTTTCTTATATGTGCCTCAATATAACTGTTCATATTTTTCAAGTAAAGATAAAGCCCTCAAATGAAGAAAAATATTGATTTAAAAAAAAATTAGTACGTGAAAAATAACTGTTTTTATATATACAATTGTCATTAAACTTTCTGTGCTTCGATCTATATCAGACTGAAATTGAGTTTGCTGTATAATGAACTTGTTTCAGTTGAAAAAAATTAACATTTTGTAATTTGCACTTGGGGCAGATTCTAGAAATCTTGGACATATTCTGTCGTTCATGAAGAGTTTGGGGACGGGAGTCACTCTGAATCCAAGAAATGGGAAAAGAAAAATGCCCTTGATCTAACATAGTTTTTAATTGTCCAGTATTTCTGAAGACTTAGAAATTAAACGTCAATTTTGTTAATGCTTGTGGAAAAAAAAAAAAAGATGAATAAATAACTTTCTAAATAAATTTATGGTCCCCCATACGAATGCTAATCGTTGCTTTCTGGAGCTTCAGTTGTGAATTTAGTTTTCTTGAGACAAAGATTAAACAGCTTGTTAGTATAGTTTAGGAAGAAAAACTGCCTTCGCGATTTCATGTTAGAATGATTGAGCAAATGTAAATTATGTTGTTTCTTATTTAGATGCTTTCAGTGTTTACATCTGAGTCATTACTTCTAGATTATTATTTTTATTCTTATGATTGCAGGAAATCGGTAGATGTAAAAAAATGCATTTGAAAATTAAAGGTAGTATTTAATTAATGGCTCTCAAAATGATTTGAAAAATAAACGAAAAAAAGGTTTCCTTGATACTTATGGTCAAGGTACAAGAGAAAACAGTGATTTGTTGTACTGTCAGGTCAAGGACAGATTACGCTAGTGCGGGGCCTATGGAATATGTTATATAGGGGCCATAAATTAAAAAGAAACACACATATTTTTAACTTGCATAGCAAAGTAATTGTATTTTTTCTCATTTGCTATAGAGCCAGATAATACGACAAATATGTCTGACATTTCAGTAATAGTATTACTTACATGAAGGTATCAGTTTCAAACGTCAAAAGTTATAAAACTACAATTTAAAAGTTACATTTTTTAGATTTAGCTTGTTGATGATACTGGAAATGTCTATTTCGCGCAGAAGTTCATGTTCATTAGAGTGAGATTGTTCATACTGTTTGTATCCATGGTGCTCCGTAGTTCATTTCACTTTTGAAAATAAGCGTCCTCCACTGCAGTTAGTAACCATGATTGACAAATAGATGCACAAGGTAATTTCTACATTTGGAAAACAAGACTCCAAAAAATTGTTAATTATCAAATGGCAAAACTATAAGTCTATAAGTTCTTGTTTGGTACCAACACGAGATACAAGATTAGTTTTAACAGTTCAGTAAATTGTATATGTACAAACGGCTCGAGCCGTTCTTACATATATACTTTTCTCTACAGGTGGGTTTTCTCGACATCACTGATTATTAGTTCAGTAAATTGCACAAATTCTTCACCAAGATTTTCTTCCAAATCTTCCAGATAAGATTTGATGATTTCTTCAGGTCTCTTCAGGTGTAAACCACTGTAACTGACGAAGGAATCCAAATACACCTTTCACCTTCTGATAAGCTTTTTGGCGTTTTGACAGAGCAGAAAACAAGCTTTCAACAATGACAAGAAATACTCGGCTTTTAAACCACTGAGAAGGCATTTGAAGCTCACCAAGTCGATAAAATGTTCTGGAACCACTGAAATCATCTACTTGTGATTTCGCTCGTGTTCTCTTCAGGTTTGTTGCTGACCATTTTTACACTCAGTCAGATTCTTGGCTTTTTGATCAATGTGTAAAAAAGAAGACAGCATATCTTGAACATACATACCCATGCAAGGATTCATAGAGTACACAAGCTGTGCTCAAGTCTTGGTGAGAAGATTGCAAAGAAGCACTGGTCATTTGTAAACGCTGTAATACTTTATTCTGCAATACGACAATTATTCTTATTTCCAACTTCACCATGGTTAAAAGTAGTCCACGAACCTGTTGACGATACTCCATCTTCTGATCATTGTTATTTGAAATGCCATTTAAGACTTGTTTAATGCGAATGGTGTTATATATGTGCATGTAATCTTAGTATATGCTCTACCAGTCTTCATGTGTTGCCAGCAAATTTGGCCCTAAATTCTCTTTGGCGAACTATTTTCAGCCATGAATCTCCAAGAATACAAGTACACAAATACAGTAAACTCTCATTGTTTCGAAGTCGCTAAAACCACATATATCACTTGTATCGAAGTTGTTGACTGGTTTGGCCAACTGTCCATATAAATACATAGTAACAAAAGCCCCTTGAACCGAACTGCATGTATCGAAGTGTCGGCTTGTAACGATGTATAATTATAGTGCCTAGGGTGTGAATAGCATCAATATTACATCCTTTGTACCGAACCAGGTACGAAGATATTTATTTTTCTCTTCTTCCCTAAATTAATTGTCACCGCTGCCGGCTGCCGACCACCCGCTAGCAAGTGCAATTAGTCAGTCTCCGCGCAACAATGTGTGGTGCCACCATCAAAATCTGACACTTGAGAAATAGCGGACTGCAGATGGGGTAGTAGATTAGCCTAGCAATGTTTTTACAACACTTATGGTTAATAACACTTTAAACCCCTGCCCGCCCCAACTCACCCTCCCTCCCAGCAAAAATTAGCTTAGATATAAAATTTTCAGATTATGGCTTGAGTAGATTATGCCTGGGCAGCCTGCATGCTGTGGCCTATAAAAGGCTAATCACAGTCAAATTAAACAGATCATTAATCATTGATCATGGCGAAGCGCAAGCTTGTATCGATAGAAACTAAAATTGCAGCAATAGAAGAAGTTGAAAAAAAAGTTAAAACAAAAACAGAAATAGCAAAAGCATTTGATGTGCCTCTGAACACTTTGTCAACATGGTTGAAAAATAAAGAGGCCATATTGTCTTCTCGAGACAACTTTTGTCCCAATAGAAAACGCATGCAAACTGCAAAACATTCTGACCTAGAAGCGGCATTGCTTCTGCGGTTCAAAAATGCTAGATCAGAGAATGTTCCTATCTCTGGGCCTGTTATGCAAGCAAAGGCAAAAAAAAAAAACTTGCTGATCAAATGGGAATCACTGACTTTTGCATGAGTGATGGGTGGTTAACCCGATTAAAAAAAACACGACATTCAATTTCGTACGATCTGTGGTGAGTCTGGTAGTGTAGAACCAGAGCAAACAAACCAGTGGACATCAACAACACTGCCACGCCTGCTGGGAAACTACAGCCCACGCGATGTCTTCAACGCAGATGAGTCTGGCTTATTCTTTAAACTTCTGCCAGACAAGTCTCTTGTTATTGAGGGAGACTCCTGTCACGGCGGGAAGCGAGCGAAGGAGCGGCTGTCAGTTTTGGTATGCGCCAATATGGACGGCACCAAGAAGCTTCCTTTACTTGTCATAGGTGAGTGTCAAAAGCAGGTAAAAATATTTTCCTGTGTTTTCTATAGAAGTTGTTATTTTATGATTTTCTTCAGATTATTGACATGTAAATGTTTCATTTTTAATTTCAAGACATTAACCATGTACATTTTCTTTCTTTTTTTTTAGAAAAGGCAGCAAAACCGCGTAACTTCAAAGACGTCAAAACCCTGTCAACACCATACAAAGCCAACAAGCGAGCTTGGGATGACATCAGATCTATTCACCGAGTGGCTAAGAGAACTTGACCGAAAGTTTGTGCTGCAGAAAAGAAAGGTCCTTATGATAATTGACAACTGCCCCGCCCACTCCAACCCCACTGGACTTAAGGCCATCAAGCTGGTGTTCCTGCCTCCCAATACCACAAGCAAGACACAGCCCATGGACCAAGGCATCATCGCCAATCTAAAACATCATTACCGCACTCTACTGCTACAGCGTCTTATTGATTCAATAAACAATAAAAGTGTTTTCACTGTGACTGTGCTTGAAGCCATGCGACTGCTACGCTCTGCCTGGTCATTGGTAAAGCAATCAACCATAGCCAATTGCTTCAGAACTTGTGGCTTCTCCTCTCCAGAGCCAGCAGAAAACAGTGAGGACCCCGAGGATGACATACCATTGGCCCAGCTCTTGACACGGCTGAATGACACTGGGTTTACGGTGGATGGCACAGCAGAGGACTAGGAGACTGCTGATAATGATCTGATCACTAGCGCGCCCCTGACAGACAGTGATATTGTGGCCATGGTGCAAAATAAACAGACACCAGAAAATGACAGTGAAAGTGAAGAGGACGACAATGAGGAACCCCCCATCCCAACACATTCTGCAGCTCGTGAGATGTGCCTGCAACTTCAGAGATATCTTGAACACCAGGCTAACGCAGGACAGTTTATCTCTCAATTAAACATGATGGAGCGTTTTGTGACCAAGTGCCAGAGGGACAGCAGTTCGCAAAAAAGCATTGTGCAATATTTCAAGTGACTCCAGTTAGACGTTCTTGCTCGTGTTTGTATCCTGTACATTATAATTACATATGTCTATATTATGAATGTTATTTTTTTTTACATGTTTTTTTTTTTACAAGTGCTGTTAATTGTTTTTTTGAATTTCATTAAATGTGTTTTAAGTGTTTACACACGTGTGACTTCTGAGTCTTTAATCCAATTACCGGTACTGCAACAGCTGTCAGTTATAGGGCCTACCATTACCAGACTTGGCTAGTGAATGAAAAAAAAATCCTTTTTAACGAACTTCTTTTGTAACGAACAATTCTCTTTGGTCCCTACGACTTCGTTACAATGAGAGTTTACTGTACTGCACTTTTCGGCTTATAAATTTTAAAGCCTCCAAAATCCACTTATAGAGCTTTTCATCTATATTCTGTTCAATGAGAAACAATCTATGGGCTTTAGCTTAAAGTGCATAACGAAATGAACAATGCATTTTTATCAACATAGAATTTTGGAATGGCCAATCCATGTTGATAGCTTGAAAGCATTTAGCGCGGGCCCTTGAAAGTGTGGGGCCAACAGCATATGCTACTTTTGCTACTAGGATAATTCACTGGGGAACACTTTTTCAGTAACTTTGAGTTGCATTGGATATTTTAACTAATTCTGAAGGAGTCTTAGGCGCTGATTTCAAATCTGAAATTAGTTTTTCTCTACAAGCTCTAGTTTGTATGCAATTTGAGGTTAATGAAATTGTACAAATGTGAACTTGCGTAAACCATGTATAAGCATTTTCACGTCCATATATATATAGATAGCTTCTAATATTTTGATCATTCTTCTTTTGTTTCAGATCAAACATGGCTTCCAAAAATAGATATCATTGGAGAAACAAGCCTGATGCCTTCTGCTACATATGTGGATGCTACACACTCAATCGTCAGAGACGTAACATATCCTCGTTCGTCAAGCGTGCCTACAAGGCATATTTTGAAGTTCATCTTGGTGATCAAGACAAGCAATGGGCTCTTCATGTTGTGTGCCACAATTGTGAGAAAATGCTTCGAGACTAGACCAAAGGAAAACGCAATGGTCTGCCTTTTCTTTTGGTGTTCCAATGATTTGGCGCGAACCCACCAACCATGTAACTGACTGTTATTTCTGCATGGTAAACACAACGGGTGTTGGGAAGAAAAACCGACATAAGATTACGTATCCGAACATTCCCTCAGCTATTCGGCCTGTTCCGCACTCTGAAGAAGTTCCTGTTCCAGTTTTCAAAGGCTTGCCTTCATTGGACGATAAAGACATTGGACATGATACAAGCGAACAAGACAGTTGTGACAGTGAATTGTCAGAAAAGTGTACACAATCGGAGAACTGTTCTTCAGACACTGAACCTTTCCCCGTCCCCAAGCCTCTTCCCCAGGCTGAACTGAATGATTTAGTGCGGGATTTAGGTCTTTCAAAGAAAGCAGCAGAGCTTTTGGCATCAAGATTACAAGGCAGAAATCTTGTTGATCACTCTGTTAAAGTATCATATTTCAGAAAGCGTGACCAGCTTTTAGTGACCTTCTTTTCAGAAGACAGACAGTTTGTTTACTGCCATGACATCCAAGGGCTTTTCAAAGAACTGGGTGTACCTTACTATAGTCCTGCTGAATGGAGACTCTTTTTAGACAGTTCAAAACGCAGTCTAAGTGTGTTCTTTTACATAATGGGAATGTTTATGGAGCAGTACCTGTCGGTCACTCAGTGCATTTGCGGGAAGACTATGATGATATGAGAATGGTCATGGACTTATTAAAATATGATGAGCACAATTGGATCATTTGTGTAGACTTAAAGATGGTCAACTTTCTTCTTGGACAACAGAAAGGTTTCACCAAGTTTCCATGTTTCCTCTGTATGTGGGACAGCCGAGCACGAGACAGACATTGGGTCCAGAAGGACTGGCCTATTCGTGACACCCTTGAAGCAGGCATGCCAAATACCATACAAGACCCAATTGTAAGCAGAGATAAGATCATCTTTCCTCCTCTTCACATCAAATTAGGTTTGATGAAGCAATTTGTCAAGGCACTGGAAACCGAAGGTGAATGTTTCCAACACATCATCACAGCTTTACCAGGGTTATCATTTGAGAAGATCAAAGCAGGCGTGTTTGATGGCCCACAGATTCGAACCCTAATTCGTGATGATCAGTTTGTTGCTAAGATGACCGCTTTAGAAAAGGCAGCGTGGTTATCCTTTGTGGCAGTCGTTCAGAACTTCCTTGGAAACAATAAGGCGGAGAACTGCAGTGAACTTGTGAACAGAATGCTCCTCGCTTTTCGTGATCACGGGTGCAACATGAGCATCAAGCTTCATTTTTTGAACAGCCACCTTGATAAGTTCCTTGACAACCTGGGGGCTGTGAGTGACGAACAAGGAGAACGATTCCACCAAGACCTAAAGGTCATGGAAGAACGCTACCAAGGGCGCTGGGACAAAAGTATGATGGCTGACTACTGCTGGAGCATTAAATGAGATTGTCTAGATGAAGTGTACAAACGCAAAAGTTACAAACGCAAATTCCTACCTGAATAAAATACACAAACAAATTGATAAGCTATTCCTATAATTTCCTATAATAAAGAAAAATTAAAAAATAAATGAAAATGTCAAATTGCATAAAATCTGTAGCTTGCAGACAAAAAACCGACTTCAGATTTGAAATCAACACACTCAAATTGACTATAGAAAGGTCTTTTTTTAAATGCAACAAAATGAGTGTTCCCCAGTGTAATTCGACACTGTGTGAGGTAGGTATCTCATTACACTAGAGTAAAAGTGAATAGTACAGAGTTATAACTAAACATCAAACGGTATCAAAGGGAGTTAACATTAGAAAAGCACAAATCACCGAATCTGTCAATAAATGTTAGTATGGCTTGTGATGGCATTGGTTTAAGCACATTGGTGTCACCACATTATTAAATTTACGGACCGGCATGACCAGGTGGTTAAAGCACTCGACTCGTAATCTGAAGGTCGCAGATTCGAATCCCAGTTACACCAAACGTGCTTGCCCTTTCAGCCGCGGGGCGTTAGAAAGTGACGGTCAATCCCACTATTCGTTGGTAAAATAGTAACTCAAGAGTTGGCTGTGAGTGGTGATGACTAGCTGCCTTCCCTCTAGTGTTACACTGCTAAATTAATGATGGCTAGTGCAGATAGACCTCGTGTAAGCATTGCGCGAAATTAAAAAACCAACAAACTAAATTTACTTTATGTTGTTGGATTTCTGGTTATATTTTTTTTCTATATTTAGGATTGGTCTGTTTTGAATTTCGCGCAAAGCTATACAAGAGCTATTTGCGCTAGTCGTCCCTAATTTAGCAGGTTAAGACCAGAGGGAAAGCAGCTAGCCATCACCATCCACTCCAACTCTTTTCACCAATGAATAGTGGGAGTGACCACACACTATAACGCCCCACGGCTGAAAGGGCGAGCAGGTTTGGTGCGACGGGAATTGTATTCTTTATAATTGTATAAACTCTAGTTTGGAATTCTTTAATTTCAAATATCTCACTGCTCATTACTTACATGTTATACATATTTGTACAATTATCTTAATACTTTCATAATTTATCTTCCATTTTTGAAATACAAAATTCTTTGTTGAACTTTTTTGTTACTGGAACTGGCAATAGATAACATGAAACATGTGTTGTATATTCTGGATTTAATTAAACAATGGAAGTGAATGAAATAATTACAAGTGTTGGGAGTACCAATGAAAGAATTGCAGTGAGTTTTAACTGACCAATGAGTAATTACATCAGTTATTCAGTTTTTGTTTTCAGACTATATAGATTAAGATAAAATTAGAACAGACTAATAAAATCAAAGTTGTTGAAAGTAATATATTGTTACTAGTGCACTCTGAAAAGAAGTCGTATGGCATCAAGTTTCATTCTGAATGATATGAAGATATTTCAAAATAACTCACTTTTCCTGTCACATTGTATATTTCGGTAGTCTGGAAAAAATATCATTCTTTCATCACTACACCCTTTCTTTTTAATCAAATATGTTTTGAGATATAAAAGTGTACCTAAATTGGCACTAAACATTTTTAGACTACATACAATGTTATGAGCAGAAACAATTTAAAAGAAATCCAAGTTAACCTCCTACAAGGTTTCAATGGCCTTAACTTAATGCCATACATCTATTGAAAAGGTTCACTTTTACCCTCTAACAATATATTTTTTTCTGTGAATAACAATTGTAATAAGATTTTTCTTTCTGTTTTAAGATTTTTGTTTGCTTGTTTGAATTTCATACAAAGCTACACAAGGAGCTAACCATCTGTAATTTAGCAGACGGAAGGAAGCTAGTCATCACCACACATAACCAACTCTTAGGCTACTCTTTAACTAACGAATAGTGGGATTGACTATAACATTATAATGCCCCCATGGCTGAAAAGGTGAGCATGTTTAGTGTGATGGGGATTTGAACCAGCAACTCTTAGATTACGAGTCAAGCTCCCTAATCACCTGGCCATATACTTTTACAGTAGGATGTGACCTTAAATAAAAGTGTATGTATATGATATATATTTATTTATTTATTTAAATAAAAATTTTAAATCTTTATATCCCTTCATTGTTTCAACTCCATAATTATTTCAACACTGTTTTTCAGAGATAAAATAGCATAATCTGTACTAACTTCTGATCAGAACAAACTACCTTCAGAGAGTAAAACCAAGAATCAATTTGATAATATCCCTTGTCCTATTGTATAGACAATATTTCAGCACTGGTATTATCTTCTTCCTAAGCCTTAGTCTGTCATGATGCTCTTAAATTTGAGGTGAAATTCTGTTGGAGGTTGGTTTAGACTGAAATATACTTCAGTAATGTAGGATCATCTCTACAGTGAATAATATATCACCCAACCCTTGAATTTTTGTGAGTAAAATATTCTTTATGTGAATGCATATCTCTGACCTCTTTAAAATTTCACATTCGAAACTTTAGACATTATCAGTGTGTTGTATTATATTATGGAAAATATTTTGAAAAATTCATTAAAGACAAATTGTTTTCCATTTGTACATTTTTATTGTTATTATTATTTTAGCAATTTAGTGTGTGCTTCGAACATTTAAAGTTTTAGGATTTATTGTATAATTCAGTTGAAAATTACAAAGGGAGACTTCACAAAGTATAAAAATTTCAGTGTTTAATTCTCTGCACAAAAAAACCATTGTGAACCAGTTGCTTGGTTCTGTTCTTATGTTGCTTCACTTAAGCCTTTCTCATCTTTTAGAGATTTTAACCAATTGTTCCCATCATTTCCATTTGTTTCTGTTTATCTTCCTAGTGAGGAATAGGTAACACCACCTTTGTCTTTTGATGCTTCAATTACTCAAGTACATGATGTTTTTTACTGAATATTTGGCTACCTTACTACGTGAGCTTCATTCTTTTGAACTGTCTTCTCTTCCCCACCTAATACTCATGTTCATCCTGATATATATTTGTCTTATTTTCACATCAACTCCTAGCAGCTTCATTTTCCTTCCCCTTAAGAAACTAATTCTGTTATTTTAGGCTGAGATTCTTCCATCTATCCTGAACTTCAGTCTCTTGAATCTTTTCTTACAGCTTAGGTATCCCTCACCTTTTAGCTTAGATATCTCCCCCTGTCAGCTTAGGTACCTCCTCCCTTCCAGTTTAGGTATCTTCTCCCTTGTCCTACTTTATCTATGTCTGTTCATCTTGCTCAACTCCTTCACTATCTGATTATAATTCACATTATCTTAAAAATTTTTGATTACATGGCATATTTCTAATTTTTGTACAATGTTTATCAAACTGTTAGGTCAGATGCATATTCAAGTGAGGCTGTTAATGCAGCATATATGTAGAATATTTTTTTATTTTTTATGAGCTTCAATTTTAGGGTGTGTTTGAAACATGAATAAACATGTTTGTATAGTATGTATGTATATATATTTTAATCATTGCTTTAAGATAGCCCCCTACTGGCTCAACAGTAAATGTCTGTAATGCTCAAAACTGGGTTTGAATCCCTGTTGTGGGAACAGCACGGATAACAACAAACAAACTTCGAGGTAAATTTTGAGCCCAGGTAACAATAACGTTCCTTGTTTTTAATTACTTTAATTTGTGTATGAAACTGAATTAACAAAATTATGTTAGAATTATTCAAACATTGATAAAATATTGTTTTACTTTAACTATTAATCCATGATAAAATGTACAAACAAGTCATGCACTAGCCAAAAATACTTTGGAGCGATAAAAAGAAATAACAATAATTGAACTTTAACATATAGCTTACTCTAGTTGTATTATGGTTTCTTAGTCCTTTATAATAATATACCAACTAGCTGGAGTATGTGTCCAATGGATGGGTGAAATAAAAATTCATTTGTAACAAAGTGCAGGAAACTGTGCTTTTATTTTCTTAACATAATAGATACTTAAAGAGTAATAATTACATAAAGACACCAATACTGAAAGGGATGGCACACTGTTTTCAATAATTCTATCCTCACATCACCCTGTATCACTGTGTGAGTGATCAAGAAATGCAAAAGGTATAAGGAACAGACACACATATATATATATATTGATATTTATTTACATAGATTGTATGTTGAGTAGATATTTCTCTTCTTCTAGACTGTTTGGTTTCAAGTAAAATGCTTATACAGCCATTTATGCTTTTTCAAAGTCTGAGCACAATGATGTTTTAACAAATCATCAGAGTATCATATCAGAACAGATGGATTGTCTCATATTTAAAAGTTTCAGTTTCTTTTAATGGCCAGTTTGTGTTTTTCATATTGTTTATTTATTGTAGAAAAAAACACCGAACACTATAGATTAATTTTTTTACAATGTCTTTTTCTCACTGATAAGGTTTTTGGTTTTTTCACTTAGTTATGTGGTTATTCTGATTTTTATAACTGGTTTATGAAGTGCTTTTTAATGTTTTTGTCTAAAACAGAAAATGATAAAGTGCAAAACTATTTTGGACTGAATAGTAATCAATTGTTATTTTAGTTGCTTTTAAGTACAGTAATAATTGTTTATTATTATTATGCATGTTGCAGAAATAAAACATTTTAAAAAGGTTTTTCTTTTGTGATATTGAACAGAGTTCATTTAAATATTTTAAGTTTGCTGTAACAAATCCATGTCTTTCCTGAATGGTGTTAACATCATAAGATCTCTACTCCTGTGAGAAATAAGTCTTTTCAGGTATCAACGTTAAATAGTGACTTTACTATTTATTTCAAAAATAACATACTTGCATAAAAAATAAATTTTTCATGCATACCAATATTTGTTAAACACAGTTACATTTCTCATTCCACTTATTGGAAGGATTTGCCTCCTCACTGAAAATCAAAATAAGTAGCCGGCTAAAAATATTTTTTGTGACTTATTCAGGATATATATAAGGTATGTAGAAACAGTTTATCTCACTATGTAGCTCTATAATTACAGTTCTTGACAACTTGGCAGTGTTTGTTATATTAATGTATTAAAATTAACTTAAAGCTTAAACCTAAAAATCTCTTGTTTACAATATCCATAACTTTCACTTACTTGCAGCAATCTTAAATGGTTTTGTTGGTTGTTCCACATACATCTTACATTTTATACTGATTGACATTATATAGATTTTTAAACAAGAGTATTTCTACATTACATGTATGGTAAAAAATGAGTTTCAAAACCCTTGAGCAATATATATATACAAGTATAGCATGGTTAATAGCTAGTGTTCAGCTAGGTGTATTTCCAGCTGACAGAAATTATTGATATCTAGTTGATTCCTTTGCCAGACATTGTGTATTGTTTAGAAATTCTCATCTTTTATACTTAATTAAAATTTAAAGCACTTTACTTAACAAAAATCAATCTATATAGCCTGTGACAACTGTGTTATCATGGAACAATGACTTACTTCATGTAATTTTTGGGTGTTAGAAATTGGCCAGTTTGTTGATGAGTTCTATGTTCTCTAGAGTCACTGAAGATATCTTTTTAAAAGTGCAAAAATTTCACACAAGACAGATTTTGAACTTAACACTGTTTCAAGACAAAGTAAATGTATTCAAGTACATATTCTCATATTCAATGATCATTCAGAATATTGGCTCGAATTTTATTATAAAAAGCAAAAAGAAAAGTTTAAATGTTAAAATATTTAGTAAAATGTAACACCACACATCTTCTTACAGTTACACGATTTTCAAAATGTACTTATATTATTATAATTGTGGTAGGTGCCAAAACGAGTACTATTTGGTGCATTTTCCACATGGTAGACAAGTGACTTACTCACCAACTGCGGGAATATAAAAATTGATGATAAATAAAGCAATATTTATATATTTAACTTGGAGTTTTTTTCAAGGGCTGGTGGACAAACAATGATTAAAGTCAAGCATAACACTTTCGTATTAAGGCAGATAGAAAAGTTGCCATAAAAAACAAACCCTAAACAACAGTACGAAATGTAATCAACCTAAACCAAACCTATGTTTATTGTAATGGCTGGAAATTTCGGGTAACGATAGTTTTATACGTTGAATAAAAGTAATACTCGACCCACACTAATAAAATAAAGATAATATTAATTATAATATTTTCATTTTTAGCACGAAAATACTTTGTTATGTGGTAGATTATGTTACCATGATATCATAAAACTTTATGACTCAGAGAGGGCGTTTTAATTTTACGATGGTATCCACATTCCGCATGATTTAGATGTTTTCTGCAATAATTTTACTATATTAGTAAAAAAAAAAAAATCAATGAGAGCTAAAAATAAGTTTATTTCATTATACTTCAAATTTTCGTCAAAGATTTTCAACAAATAATCATGTGAATTTGAGAAGATAATATAAAGAAGTACTGTTGTTAAATCTTATGCAGCGCACTTGCCCGAAATGTCATTAAAATTGCTAGTGTACTATGGGATATCTAAGGATAATATAAGGTACTACTGTTGTCAAGCCTCATGAATGGCACTTGCCTGAAAAGCCATTGAAGTAAAACGTATATCTCTTTTAATCAGTGAGTATGTGTTTGACTATTTTATTACAGTTCAGCACTTTGAACTGAGTCTCCCTCTGATACAGCGGTAAGTGTGTGTGTTTTTCTTATAGCAAAGCCACATTTGGCTATCTGCTGAGCCCACTGAGGGGAATTGAACCCCTGATTTTAGGATTTAAAATCCATAGACTTACCGCTGTACTAGCGGGAGGCGCAGCGGTAAGTATAGAGATTTAAAACACTTTCATTAGGGGCTCGATTCTCCTCGGTGGTCTCAGCAGATAGCCCGATATGGCTTTGCTATATGGAAACACAACACACAAACAGAGAATCATGTTATTTAGAAGCTGACTGTAAGACATTATTATGTTTTGTAAACTCTAAATATGTATTAATGTGAGACTAAAAGAAATTCCTAAAAATTCGTTTAATAAAAGATGATATTTGACTCTTTAAACATAACACTAGCTTTAAAGTGTGCATTTAAATTATCTTTTTAGTGTAGTTCTTTATCTTAAAAACAACGGAATTAAAAAGTGCCGCGTTGAATAAAGAAGTACTGATGTGATAAATAAGTATATCTGTTTACTTTTGTTTAGTTTTTACACAAGGATTTTGTATTTCAAGTGTTAGGAGAAGTAGAAACAATTTATTTATTTAGAAAATAGGTGAAACACAAAGAAAAAACGCCGTTAATTTGAGAAAAAAACCAACTTGTGGGCATATCCAGTAATACATCATCTCCGGTTTTACACATTTCCCATGAGGAGAAGACCGAATATGATCTGATGGCTAGGACATCCGACTCGCAATCTAAAGGTTGTTGGTTCGCATCCCCATCACCGAAAATGCTCTCCCTTTCCGCTGTAAGGGTGTTATAATGTGATGGTCAGTTACACCATTCGTTGGTAAACGTGAAGTCCAAGAGTTGGAAGTGGGTGATGTTGACTAGCTGTCTTCCCTCTAACAGTCTAGTCTATCACCGCTAAATTAGGGACGGCTAACGTAGATCTCTTTCATATAGTTCTGTGCGAAATCCAAAACAAACTAAACCCACGAGGAGTCAGGAAAAATGAAAAACACTAGAAATTATTTAATAGTTATGGGTTATTTTTCTGAGTAGATAAGACAATATACAAATCTGTTATTTAACAGATCATAATAATCGGCGAAACCTTAGCGGTTTATGTCAAAAACATGCTTCATCAGGTGTCATGTAATTTGGTATACCACATTCCTTTAATTCAATGCCTATTTTACTATCATGTATAGGCGAAGACCTGGTGGCTAGGATTCGCAATGTGCGGGTCTCACGTGTTAATCTTTGTCTCCGAACATGCTTGTCCTTTCAGTCTTTGAGGTATTATAATGTCACTGTCACTCTCACTATTTCTTTGTAAAGAGTAGCTCAAAAGTTGGCGATAGGTGGTGTTGGTTAAACTGAGTTTCCTCCAGTCCAACACATCAATATTAGATACGACTGGTGCAGGATGACTCTGGAGTAGGTTCAGGATTTGAAGCTGGCGAGGTTTGATTCCTTCTAATATCTCAAGATATTCCCCCGCACTTTAAGCTATGAGCGAGTTATAAGAGTGATAATTAATCTCTCATTCTAGGTGATACGTTGCTGCTAACTGACAACCTTCCCTGTGGTCGGTAGTTTAAATCTATGGACATACATTCTTAGTAGCATTAATGTTAGTACAAGCGATATATGTTTTTATATTAATTTTGGTTGTTCATTTTGAAGTACAAAGCTACAAAATAAACTTTGTATTGTGCTTATCACTGGTATGAAAACTCGATTTCTAGCATAATAAGCCTTCAGACTTACCGTTGAGCCAGTGCAGGAGTGATGTTATATTAATACATTTATAATAAACAATATTCATAGCAATATGCATTGAAAACATAATTTATTGCACATTAAACCCTCCTGCTGACTGATAAAACTTAAACCGGGTTTCGACAAATACCCTTGGTGAGCACAGCACAGATAACCAACCTATTGTACTCGATTCGTAATCCAAAAGTCGCGGGTTCGAATCCCTGTAACACCAAACATGCTCGCCTTTTCAGCAGTGGTGGCATTATAATGTGACGATCAATCCCACTATTCGTTGGTAAGAGAGTAGCCCAAGAGTTGGCGGTGGGTGGGAATGACTAGCTGCCTTCCATCTAGTTTTACACTACTAAATTAGAGACGGCTAGCGCAGATAGTTCTTTTGCAGCTTAGCGCGAAATTTAGAACAAACCAAACCAACCCATTGTGTAGCTTTGTGCTTAACTATAAACAAGAGTGTATAAATTAAACTTGTAAGCATAAAAAGCAGGTTATAAAATGTTAAATAAAGTTTTCTTTTTCGGTTTATGTAATTACCTTAAATATAGGTTGGGCATGGTTTAATGTATAAAGCGCTGGATTTTTAATCCGAATGTCCATGGCTCATGTCTGGTTGCCACTAAAAACACTTCGCACGTTGGCGTGTCACAAACGTTACGGTCAAATCTCTTTAATCGATTAAAGCAGCCAAAACAAATAAAAAAATGTTGACATGCTACCTGCCCCGTTGCCTATCAGTTGAAAAAAGCGATAGCTGTCCCTTATGTACTAGCATTGTACGAATTTCAGAAGGAATAAACATATTAGAAATTTCCCTTTTTACCACCAGTTCTGGGGAATAAGGCTTAGCAACGATCGTGTGTTAAGATTTGCTTTGTTTTGAATTTCGTGCAAAGCTACACGTGAACTATCTGCGCTAGCCATCCTTAATTTAGCAGTGTAAGACCAGAGGGAAGGCAGCTAGTGATCACCACCCACCGTCAACTCTTGGGCTACTCTTTTACCAACGAATAGTGGGATTGACCGTCACATTATAACGCTCCCATGACTGAAAGGGCGAGCATGTTTGGTGCGATGGGAATTCGAATCCGCGATCCTCAGATTACGAGTTAAATGAGAGAGTACTTACGAATTAATCTTCTGCGTTTTCGAAGCTCTTTGAGAAACTATTAGTGTGTGGACTTACGTGATCTGAAACCATAAACGAACATTTTTCGATTTATTCTTAGTCAATTTGCTACGCAAGAGGTTTCTATTATCGCGCAACTCTCGGTTCAATAGTTTCAAATTAATAATAATTTGTTTTATGACTATAATGTAGTATGTTTGAGCTCTTAACTACATCCTAAGTAAACACAGCTCTGTAAAAGATTGTTTGAAGACAGATTATAAAAATGGGGTTCATTGGAAGACAAATAACGAAAAAAAAAAAAGTCTCTGTAGTTCATTCAATGTTGCGAAATGTTTGGTCAGTGTGGGTGTAGCAAGGAAAGTAAAAAAACAAAACGACAATGTAAGGTTAATCTGTTGAAACGTAATAAGAAAGAATCAAGTACTGCTTTTTCTTGAGTACGATGAGCATACGCATAGTCCGTCTTCGGTCTTTCACATTTCCTTCAACAATTAATGAAGAAATCAATTATTTTAAAATATCATAGCACGAATTTATAGGACCAGAATAAAAAGTTTACCCATATCATCTTAACTCCACATGAATGTTAGGCGGATTGTGCAAAAACAATTTATGTATTCGGGTCTCGAGGATAAATAACAGTTTCAAATTAATTTTTTTAGAAATAATTTGTTTATTTTTGTTTTGAATTTCGCGCAAAGCTACACGAGAGCTATGTGCACTAGCCATCGCTAATTTAGCAGTGTAAGACTAGAGGGAACGCAGCTAGTCATCACCGCCAACTCTTGGGCTGCTCTTTTACCAACGAATAGTAGAATTGACCGAACACTACAACGCCCTCACGACTGAAAGGGCATGTTTGGTGCATTAATCATTTGTACAAAACTTTTAAAATTATTGTAACCCCACGTTTTCACGGTGGTGGCGTCAATTAGTCAGTGTCACGTGGCTGTTTTCGAGTCATAATGATCATGCTGGGTTACTGCCATTTTCCACGCATCTTAAAACTAGTGTTTTGTATTCAGTTGTGAATACGTTTGTATATACATTTAAAAAGAATTTACTTTATTTCATTCGTTATTTTATATATATATAATCTTCACACAATTTGAATTTGCTTTGACGCGTTATTTTTGTGGTTATTTCGAATCTTTCAACGAGTTGGGTTTATTTTGACATTGTTTCTTAATTATATTGAGTGTTCAATTTAAGAAACCTTGTCTCGTTATTCTTAAGTTTAAAAAAATTCAAACGTGTTTGCTTTGACTCACTTTACATATAGAGAGAAGTTTTCAAACGAGTTGCATGACTCGTTATTTCGTAATGGTATCGAATTTTTAAACCAAAATGGGTCCGCTGTGACACATTATTTCTTGGTCAATGATGAATACAACCTTTTTAGAAAAGATCTCAATATTTCAATGAAGCAAGGCTACAAATCATAGGAAAAATTGATTTTGTTAAAAATGTAACACTCCTCTTTCATATTAAAAATTACTTCAAATTCAGCTTATTGTATTAAATAAATCTAACATTTAAGAGAGATTCTGCGCAGAAGAACCATAGTTTGTGCAAACTCGTGTACTAATTGCATTAGCCTTAGCTGCATCTGAATCAAACAACTTAGCGTTGAAATACAGAAGAGTGCGAGGCTCAAACCTATGGTAATTTGTGAACTCAATATATGTATTGATACAACTATAAAGAGCTGATACCAAAACAGAACTCTTTTGTTGGGTTATCTAGTTCAAGTCAAACACTAGGCTGTTTAAGTGTTAAAGAAACTATTGTTTTACATTTGGAAAGCCCGGATTCCTGTTCTAGATTTTACTGTCCTTATTACAGTCGTACACAGCAATCATTGTGAGATGTTTAATTTCGTAGGAATATAATTCATAATAACACCAAGTTCATAAAATTAGTGATTTTTGACATATGATTTAACATAAACATATATCATTAATACAGTGGAAATCATCACATGTTTCAAAATTATGCAGTTCACCACGAAATGAAAACATTCTAGCAATTTTTATACTGTTAAAAAGCACTAAAATAAATCAGACTTTACTTTGTCCGGTTCGTATTTCTTTATCCTTCGCAGTGTGGTCAGCAGTGGGGATAGTTTTTTTTATGAACTAATGAGAGATGTATATATATTTTCCCTGGCCCGGCATGGTCAAACGCGTAAGGCGCGCGACTCGTAACCTGAGGGTCGCGGGTTCGCATCCCCGTCGCGCCAAATATGCTCGCCCTTTCAGCTGTGGGGGCGTTATAATGTAACGGTCAATCCACTATTCGTTGGTAAAAGAGTAGCCCAAGAGTTGGCGATGGATAGTAATGGCTAGCTGCCTTCCCTATAGTACTACACTACTAAATTAGGGACGGCTAGCACAGATAGCCCTCGAGTAGCTTTGTGCGACATTCCAAAAACCAAACCATATATATTTTCCCAATGAATTTTTTTATTCCTCAATATAAGACAATACAGATTTGTAAAGTCTCTTCAATACTTATACATTAAAATTTAACAGTCAAAAGGGAAATGCTGTGTTACATTTGAGCCTTGCGAAATGAAATGAAACTAAAATAATTAAATTAAAATTAGTATTACTTTTTTAAAGAAAACTTTTTCGGACATTTTGGCCAGAAAAGTAGTGCACTTTGTCTTGAAGGTTATCAACAGAACTTAGAATCAGAGGCGGTGGTCGTTTTTTGTAGGATTTCTAGAACATAACTTATGAAGGATCCTTTACAATAAGAATCTGAAAGAAAAACAAAAAAAACTTGTTAAAGTAATGTCTTATATCTTAATACAAGTAGCAACACAAATCTCAATACAACCACAATTTTTTCCACTAAAATAAGTTGTAGTTTAACAGTACATACATCTTAAGGGTTTGCCCAACAGGGTGTGCGTTTTGTGTGTTACTCTAATAGGAAAGCCACATTGGGTTACCTGCTGAGTCCACCGAGGGGAATCGAACCCTTAATTTTGGCGTTGTAAATCCGTAGACTTACCGCCGTAACAGCGGGAGACTGCCCACTATGTGAATAATTATTAGATAATTTGCTAATAATTAAACACATTGGCTATCCGAGCTCTATCAACCAAGAGCATCGAAACCTGATTCCTATTGTTGTAAATCTGCAGATATATCACTGTGCCACTGAGGAGGGGGAGGTATCGGATAAAGATAAATAATATATCAAAAATTAAAGTTCTTTAAAACAAGTTTTCAAAATCTACCTTAATATCATTTATTAGTCCCTCAATGGGAAAGCAGTAAAACAACGGATTCATAGCGCTAAAATCCAGAATTCGATTCCCTGTGGTGGACACAGCAGATAGCCCAATGTGGCTTTGCTCTATAATAACCAGATTATTTATTATTGGAGATAGCTTCGACCCGCTTTTGTGGTCGTCATCAGGCTTAACGAACAATAATCGATTGCATTTATTATGTATTTTTAATTTATTATTTTCCTAGATCCCTCTCGACTGCTATATAACATTACCATAAAATCTGTAAAATTTAGTTATTTTTGACAATATTAACATAATTCAGCATTGTTCGTTTAAACTTTTATAATTACAACTGTACTTTAATATTGTTGATTAAGCCTGGTAATGATTTTTGCAGCGGGTCGAAAATTATCTCGAATAATAGTAAATAACTATACATATATACAAGAATGTGGTGACAAATCATTTAAAAATTTTGATTGTAATTTAATATTACGTATATCATGATTCGATGACTCTTCAAGTTGATGTGTATATAGTCTACTCTTGATAAAAACTAAGTGTTTTCATTTTGTCCTTACAACATGGCTATTTTTACTCTGTAGTTACACGAAACTTGAAAAACCTAGGACACATTCAAACGAATTTAAGTGTTCACAAGTATAATTAGTACAAATAACACATTTAGTATCATAATTTGGTCTTTACACTTATGTCGTAAAGGCTTGTTAAACCATTAGACATTATAATGTGAAAGTTTAGTATTTGTTTCCAAAACTTACGTACAAAAATTGTAATCAGACACATTTTTAAATTATGTTTAGGAAATCGAAATTGATAATATATTGTTTACATAAATCGTTGAATACATCTTGCTATTGTGCGTTTAGTAACCTTTCAATGCTTTTGAAACAATTATACATTATGGAGAAAAATTATTTATCACAATTAAAAATTATCATTAAAATATAAAGAACAGTTATTTATTTTAAATAAACAAGTATGTTTAAGGTATAACGAATAATTGAGTATAATAACTAAATAATTATATTCAAAATATAAATTTTGGGGTTTTAAAATTTAATAGCACACAGACATTTTCAGTCGAGACTTTCCCGTTGAAAGAGGGCACCTTCGTTGAGAGCCAATGGAGAACGTTTAGCAGTGTCGATGGGCCGAGGGTATTCATAGGCCGAGAAGGGTTTACCGAGGTTGGCATGGTCTTCAGTGCTCATTTCCAGCAACTAAAATATCACAAAAAAACATTGTTTTAATTATAGAAAAAGTGATTATAAATGTGTTTGGTACTGAGAACTATAACAATCCAAAGAGAATGAATCAATATGCCCATAATATTTCATAATTAACAAATTCCTTTAAGAATAGACAAACTATCTTTTAATACTTTTATTGGTAAGCAGAGAACAGGTTAACAAAGAGAGAGTTTGCAACTGACCGTTGCCGAGCGCATTTCTCAGGGACGAGAGTATAAACGGGTATGGGATTGTAGGGGGCGATGCAGTTGGATGTTAGGTTATTAATTAGTACAGGTATAAAGGTTTTCCTTTATATTGGTTTAATTTTGGTTTGAGTTCTTGTATAAGTAGGGACTATTTGATTTTGCGTTTGTTTATATTTGTTTCCCTACTTAGTATCTGGGTGTTTTCTATGATTATGTTGTGTTTATTTGACTTCCAGTGTTAAGAAACGTGTGAAGGTGTTTTTCGTGTTCTTTGAATCTAGTTTCCATTTTTTCTACTTGTTTCTCCAGTATAGAAGTCGTGGCAGTTGTTGCATTGTATTTTATAAATTATGTTGGTGTTGTGTTTGTCAGTGCAGTTTTACATAGTATGGACTTTAGTTTTTTACCTGGTTTTTGAATAAATGTGATGTTTACTGCAATGTTGTGTTTTGTTTTAAGTTTTTTCCTAATGTTGGTTATTTTTTCGCTGATATCGGGAACATATGGTATGCAGCAGTATAAGGTTTTGTATTTTTTTATCTTGGGGTTTATTGTTGTTGGTCTAAGTGTGTGAGTATAATTTTTTTCACGGTGTTTTGAGAAAATTTGTTGATGCTAATAAAGTGTTGTTTTATTTTGTCGATTTCATCGTTAATTTTATCTGGTGAACATAGTTTTATGACTGTGTTTATTTGGTTTCTTAGAATGTTGAGTTTTTGTTTTGTTTCATATACTGAGTCCCAGGGAATGTATAATCTAGTATGGGTGATTTTTTTGTGCATTTCTGTTTTGAATTGTGTATCAATGGGTTGGGGTCTTGGATATAAAGTTCGTAGGACCAACTCATTGATACACATCCCCAGCAACCAGTTAGCAACCCTTACAGAATTCACTACCACCAAAACTAACTTTATGTTCAATAACCAAAACTACCTACAAAAAAGTGGCCTAAGTATGGAGAATCCCATGTCGCCAGTTCTATTCAACATTTTTATGACACAGATTGAATTACAAGCGATCAATTCAGCCTTACACCACCACTATACTGGTATTTGTATGTTGACGATACAATTGCTGGATTCACATTTACATTACAAACACTTAGTTTTTTCAATCACGTTAACTTGATACACCCTAACATTAAATTCACCCTAGAACAGGAAAACAAACTAACCAAGTAGCATTTCTCAAGATCACAAGAACTGATACATAATTCAAAACAGAAATCCACAGAAAAATTATCCATACTGGATTATATATTCCAAATAACCAAATAAACACAGACACAAAACTATGTTCACCAGATAAAATTAACGATGAAATCAATAAAATAAAACAACACTTCATCAACATCAAGAAATTCTTCCAAACACCGTGGAAAAATTATACTCACATACCTGGACCAACAATAATAAATCCCAAGATAAAACAAACCACAAAACCTTACGCTTCTGCATACCGTATGTTCCCGATATCAGCGAAAAAATAACCAACATTTGGAAAAAACGTATAACAAAACACAACATTCCAGTAAACACCAAATTTATTCAAAAACCAGGTACAAAACTAAGGTCTATACTATGTAAAAACTACACTGACAAACACCACACCAACACTATTTATAAAATACAATGTGATAACTGCCACGACTTCCATATTGGAGAAACAAGCAGAAAAATGGAAACCAGGTTCAAAGAACACAAAATGTCACCTTCACACGTTTTCAAACACTGCAAATCAAATAAACACAACATAACCATAGAAAACACCCAAATACTAAATAAAGAAACAAACATGGCCATTTTCTGTACTTTTACAACATAAGCAATTAAGAAATAACACATACTATTCAGGAACAAAATTTGTGTTATATAATGTTATCGCTATCTAATGACGCATCATTATTTTCATCATTATAAACTACATGTACCGTAAAGTCTATCTTTCTCTATACAGTCTACCACAAAAGAGTTACTATTCAAATAATTTTATATGATCTGTTAACATTTTCAAGTATGCTTACGGACATATATTTAATACTAATAGTATAAGGAAAATAATGCAAGATTAGGTCTAAACTTTTTTTAGAAAAGCAATCGACGAAAATCATTAATTTTTACTCAATGTGATCTTTATTAATCACAAAGAGCAACGAACGTGCTTAAATTATCATTTCACTTTTTATTTTAGACACAAAGTTAGACAAAATATTCTATGGCTGGCCACCATGGATATTAAACACGATATTTATGACAGCTGAGCCGACGAAAGTATCTCCCTTACGCTCCCCGCTAGTACAGCGATATGTCTACGGATTTACAAAGCTAAAATCAGGGGTTCGATTCCGCTCGGTTGGCTCAGCAAATAGCCCCATGTGGCTTTGCTATAAAAAAACACACATCTCCCTTACGTTCAGGAATATAATCAATAATTTCAAGTTAATTAATACTTATCAGGTTGAACACAATGATTTTGGTAATATTTTTTTCTTTAAAATATTCTTAAAATGGCTAAGTGTGCATGAAATAAAAATCAAAACCAAAACACTATATCTTTACAGATCTGTGGAATACTCATCGTAATCTTTATATCTTCATATAAGTTTTATTTTGTTTTTTGCGCAAAGCTACACTAGGGCTATCTGCGCTAGCCGTCCCTAATTTAGCAGTGTAAGTCTAGAGAGAAGGCAGCTAGTTACCACCACCCACCGCCAACTCTTGGACTACTCTTTTACCAACGAATAATGGCATTGACTGTCACATCATAACGCTCCCATGGCTGAAAGGGCGAGCATGTTTGGTGTGACGGATATTCGACCCCACGAGCCTCAGATTACGAGTCGAACGCCTTAACCCGGCCATGCCGAGCTCTTCAAATGAGAAGGGAAAAAAATGTTAACAGAAGAAACTTAATAATGTATTAAACTGTTTAGGGAAACAACTATTTTTAGGCTTATGTTTGTTTTCCCGCTAATTACTTTACTTGGATATATCATTATTTTTCCCGATAAGGAAAATAGACGAACTGATGCTTTCAAAATGACTATCACTTAAGACAGTACATAGACTACTCTATCACGTTTCAGTCATCTGTAAATATTGAAACATTTGCTGCGTGCTATTACTGAAAACAGACTGGAAGTATTTTCTATTAGAGTTATGGTTCTATAACTAGTGATAATAGGTTTGTTTGTTTGTTGAATATCGCGGTAAAGCGATAGATTAAAAGGAAGGCAACTATTAGATTTGACACACCAACAAGTTTCGGTTAATCTTCACCATCAAATTATGCGGCTTTCAGACTGCGAGTTAAGCAGGTATGGTTAAACTGTTATAAACTCTTAGACTTATCGCTCAGCCTAAGTAAACGTAATCTATAAAACTTAGTTGTTGAAAAGATGCATAAATTTTCAAAATGAATTATCTTTGTTATATCATATGTATATACATATTGCATTATTAGTAAATTAACAGTTTTAGCTTTATCCCTTTCTTTACCGATTAAGTGTTTCGAATATCTGCTTCTCAACTTTCAGAAGCCCCATCCTCAATGGTACAGCTAGAAACCGGCTTTCGATACCCGTGGTTAGCATAGCACAAACATCATTTTGTATAGCTTTATGCTTAATTCCAAAGAATCAATTACCCAATCAATTTTCAGAAAATTTCATTTACGTGAGATGAGGAAATTACCAGGTAAAACACAAACTGCTTATAAAAAAGAAAACAAATATTTACTTACTTCAAAATTTATGAAAAACCGGATGGATTACGTTAAAGACACTCACTCACCATTCTTAAGATGTCTTTTATCTGCTCTTTCCTGGTCTGGTCAGCCCTTGTAGGCAGATAGCGAGCATGAGCCAACCACGAGCTGGCTAATGCCAAAATCACAAGAACGAGAATGGTAGAACGGAACACTGTAAAAAGAAAAGTTACAGACAACCTTTAGGTTAACCATTCTATTATCTGCGTAAACACGATTCTATTCAGTAGGTAGACAAGAATTATGCTGAAACTTAAATGCTATATAAGCATGGTCCAATTCACATAGGCTGGCAAGACATGCGATATTTGAGGTAAAATGCTAAATTTGTGTCAGAGGTTTGATAATCTGCAATTTCAATTAGCATGCAAACAATAAAAAACAACTAACATACAGAAACACGTGACCTTAACTTTCGCGATCTGTAAAATTAAAATCAATACATTTGGGACACACTGAATTAAAGTAACCACCAAATATTCTGTTGGCAGGTTAATTCTCTCCAATATACGAGTAGATATCATATCACAAAGAATATTAGAAAATAGAGCTACAAAATATTGTAATGAACCTACTTTCTTTGTTGATTGGTAATACCTAAGTAACGTAAAGTTCATCTTTTCATCATAACAGTACGCAATGAAGAAATACGTATTAAAAATTAGTTCAAGTTTATTTTATGGTTCCAAAGGTTTGAACTTAAAAGTCTGGTAAACCGTATACGCCGATTATATTTAGGTTAACTACCTTACGGCCCTTTCAGCCGTGGGGACGTTATAATTCGCAACTAATCCCACTATTCGTTGGTAAAAAAGTAGCCCCAAGAGTTGGCGGTGGCTGGTGATGACTAGCTGCCTTCCCTCTAGTCTTACACTGCCAGTGTAGGGATGGCTAGCGCAGATAGCCCTCGTGTAGCTTTGGGCGAAATCCAAAACAAGCCAAACCAAATTAACTACCTCACTGATACCATTACAGGTGCTTGAAATGAGCTGGTATACTTTCTAGTATGTAATATCATTTCTATATACCAAAGAGTCGAGTATTGACACTTTAAAATTGTTCCCTTCGTTTTACTTTTATATGTAACAGTACTTTGCCTTTTAATACACTTTCAAATATATTTCATTAAATCTTCTGTAATTCATACACGAAAAAGAATAAGCAATTAATATTTTTAGGCATGACCTTTAACCTCCAGTAACAGTCACGTACGAATTTAAAACAAATCACGAAAATTAACCAACACACGCTTCACATCGAAGTAGCATAACTTGGACTTCACTGTTACAATATGGTCTGGAACAATAGGCCTAAAAGAATATTGTCTAATAACGTATTCTGTGTTCGTTTCCGCTAAGTTTCGGCGCTAATAGTGAGCACAACTACCCCCTTGATTATGCATATATCACCCTGCAGTATTTCAGATACAGTACTGATCTTAAATATTTCTGCTCGTTATATTAATACGTACACATACATAAATAACACAGTGTTATACAATTTAAAGGTTGGATAGACGTATGTATCGTCTCATTTTATTAGCAGCTAGCCTCGCTAACAGTGTTTTGTGTCGCATCAACGAAACTAAAACGTCAAGATCCATTCTTGCTAATGATAGACGCTGTTGATATATTAGTGAAATTTTAACATATAAAGAATATTATACCATTTTGAACAGACATTATAAAATCGTACATAAAGAGGATATACAGAATTAAACGAAATTATATATTTTTCTCTTGCCTAAATATAAACATCATTCTTATAATAAGTTCATAGTAATACAGTAATACAGTGAGCGATTTGTAAAGAAACTAATTAATACGTTTTGTTTGTTGTTTACTGATTGAAGATTTCACACCCTTTGATCAGATACTATTACCGTTTTTTGTGGGTGAATGAAAACTTCAAATCTTTTATGATCTTTTGTTAATATGTATTCGTACGCAATCAACTATATTGTTCATGATAAGTTTGAGCTCTTGTGATTGGTAACATAACAGAAAAATGGAAATATAAACGTTTTAGTACACTACTCTATGCTGCACCCCTACGGAATTATGGGCAAAATAGACTAACTATCAATATTCGGGGAAACTAGGACAGAAGACTGTACCAGGCTGCATTAATACAGCTGATAACTATCTCGACTGTATCAAAGCATAGACATATAAGTAATTTGTCAACAGTTGGGAGGAGGCTATCGCTGCTGCTTTCCTTCTATGGATCGGCATGGCCAGGTGACTAGGGGTCTCGAATCGTAATCTGAGGGTTGCGGGTTCGAATCTCCGTCCCATAAAACATTCCTACCCTTTTCAGCTGTGGAGGCGTTATAATGTGACGAGAAATCCCACTATTCGTTGGTAAAAGCGTAGCTCAAGAGTTGGCGGTGGTAGTGACGACGAGCATCCTTTCTCTAGTCTTACACTGCTAAGTTAGGGACGACTAGCGCACATAGCTCTCGTGTAGATTTGCGCCAAACAAGCTATTCCCTCTTCTCTGGAGGGTGCTAGTTGCGACAATGGAGCAACATCAGTGTAATTTACCAGTGTAACGTTGTAAAAGACAATTTTCTAAATAAGGTTTGTGATCGATGTAGTTGAGGAACTGGGAAATTAAGACTTTATAATTCATAAATTGGACTTTTATAATGATAGTTTTAGTTTACAAACATTAAATATGTATTTGTTGCATGGCATCCTGCAGTTAAATATACACCACAATAATCCTGGTACGAGAGCATGTCGGGAACGAAATGTTGGAGTAATGGTCAATTTGAACTTTCGGATAATGTTTATTTTTCAAATTCACTTTAGAAACAGGCAGAGAACACCGAAATGATGTTTTATCATGATCGGAGTCACTAAACTCACCGAAACTTCTGACAAGCCTACCAGAACGCCGAGTTCTAAAATCTAATTAAGCGGCGCAGCTCCGCCAACATCCAAGGGTTAGTGGAGTTTCCAGATTGTATTGAATCAAATCTCCCGTTTATTAGATTAAAGAACAAACTAGATAGTGATTAAAATCTGTGTACTAAAGCAGACGCCCAAAATATGTTTCAGGCTAGATTTTAGACAGCTTTAATTTCGAAACATGATTTTAGGTGTATCGAAACTTTTGGATATGATGTTACAAAAATAATAGTATTTGATATGAAGACATGTGATATGTTCACTGTGTGTGTAAGTAGGACTTAGCTTTCATTTTCTGCGCTATATTTCGTAAAAAAATAAAATATGTAAAATAGATGGAGAAATAAATTTAATCAGGGTTAGGAGACTGAACGAGTTTTATTCTAAACAAATGCTGATTGGTTGCATTTTACGTTTTGACTTTAGTATTGCCATTTTTGTGGCACGGTTACGTAAAATTATGTTTCTGACATAAGGACGAATTAGATTAAGTTCTTCTTGCTACAGATGTGGCCGATGGAACGAATGGCTTTAATTCTGTGTAGTTTGGGTTAGAAACATTACTTATTCAATCGAGCCTGAATTTCCGTAAACATTTTTATCATGTAATTGTTTATTGCTATTCGTTTTACTGGCTTTTATTAAGGGATAAAACAAACCCAGAAATCAAACCGTTGGTAACATCTTTCGAAACAAGAGTATACAACCTTTCCTCATTTTGATCACGTAATTTCGTATTATCATAAATAATTAAGTAAAATTACTCTAAGGGAAAATGTTAGTTTTTTTTCTTTCGTAAATTTTAGCCATTTTCCTGGAATATTTAAATTATAATATTAAAAGTTTCTATGAAAATATTATTAGTATAAGAGCAATAGGTATGTTAAATATTTAGTAATTTTATTTCGCACCTACTCTTCATGCGAGTTTACAAAGAAGTACCTTGGAATATCTGGTTGATCAAAATCTAAAGAGAATATCCACATTTAAAAATAAAGTGTTTCATGTTATTCAAGAGCTGTACTTTTATTACTGGACCCGGCATGGCCAGGTGGCACTCGACTAGTAATCAGAGGGTCATGGGTCCGAATCTCCGTCGCACCAAACATGTTCGCCCTATTAGTCGTGGGGCGTTATAATGTGACGGTCAATCCCACTATTCGTTGGTAAAAGAGTAACCCAAGAGTTGGCGGTGGGTGGTGATGACTAGTTGCCTTCCCTCTAATCTTACACTGCTAAATTAGTGAAGGATAGCGCAGACAGCCCTCGTGTAGATTTGCGCAAAATTCAAAACAAACTAAAAAGGTTGTATGCGAACAAACTGGGTAAAATATTATCTTCAACAGTGGCGCTACGAGCAATGATAACGGATTATAAAAGATAAAATCTTTTCAAATTATTCTGACAAGAAAGAAAGATGTGATTGCTGGTTAATGTGTTATTAGACCCTGAAAGCTTGCCAATGTGAATGCTTTATGAGAAGAGTTAAGTAGCCTCGTTGCAAGTCTCATTAGAACAATGTAATGGAAGTTTTATCCAGATATGTTTCACTAGTAAAAAGTAAGCAGTCTTATGGTTTGATTTGTTTTAAATTTCGCGCAAAACTGCACAAGGGCTATTTGCGCTAGCCATCCTAATATAGCAGTGCAAGACTAGAGGGAAGGAAGCTGGTCATCACCACCCACCGCCAACTCTTGGGATACTCCTTTACCAACGAATAGTGGAGTTGATCGTCACTTTATAACGCCCCCACGGCTGAAAGAGCGAGTATGTTTGGTGTGACGGGGATTCGAACCCGCGACCCTCGGATCACGAGTCGAGTGCCTTAACAACCTGGTCATGCCGAGCCTGCAGTCTTATCTGTCATGTGATAAGACTACTTACCTTCGCTGTTTAATCGGTAAAAACTTTTTAAACAAACACATTTAGCAGTCTCATAGAGAGTCTTCTCAGGAAAGACGCAGCCTTACAACATGTCTCACTGGAAAACCTAAGTAAGTTTGGTAGGCCCGGCATGGCCAGGTGGCACTCAACTCGTAGTCTGAAGGTCGCAGGCTCAAATCCCCGTCACACTAAACATACTCGCCCTTTCAGCCGTAGGGGAATTATAATGTGAAAATCAGTTCCACTATTCATTGCAAAAAGAGTAACCCAAGAGTTAACGGTGAGTGGTGATTATTGGCTGCCTTCCCTCTAGTCTTATAATGCTAAATTAAGGACAGCTAGCGCAGATTGCCGTCGTGTAGCTTTGCGGAAAATTACAATTCTCAAACAAACAAACGCCATAAAAACATGTTAAAATAAAGTATGTTAGGCCGACAAATTATTATAACTACTATATTATATACATGTTCTATTTAAACTTATCAAGTCCTAGGTCTAAGATTCACTCTGACATTGGTCCACATCCCTTGAAAAAAAACCTGTGGTCTAATATTTTATGTTATAAATATGTCTCTTTATATTTTTTGTATGACAAGTAATTCACCCTTACAATAGAATCATTTTCATTTGAGTATTGACGCGTACCTGTTACACGACTTAAATGCTAAGCTACGTAAATTAATTGTCCCTCCCACAATGTAACGAATAACTTTACTTAGATTACCATTAATAAGGTTGTAAAGTTATGCAGTTACCATGAGATATCTAAATAACGATACGTCCTAATTTACTTTCCCTTCTACAGTGAAATTATTCATAACGTCAAAATCTAGTTAATTATACGAACGACTAGCTACAGGGAAATTTCCAAATTGTTGATTGGCATATTATTCCTTATTACGAAACACACTTTCATTCGCCACCAAGCGATCAATTCAGTTAGCATTCAAAATAAACCATTATTCAAAACTGGATAATATGATATCAGTATTTTACATTAACTCGTATTGATGAACTTAGACGATTTAATTATTTAAACAATGTTTAAAACAAGTAATAAAAACAGATGAATACAGGAACCAATCAATTTTAACGCATAATTAAAGATTACGTTTATTGTGATCCTAAGAGATTGTTTGTTGATTTTTTCTCGTACAAAACAGATAGAAAACAACCGATTACAAAAACAAAATGCACAGCGCTTTCCGTCCTCAATCTCCCAACAAACAGTTTAGCCAAACACGCTAATCCTCAGATTACGCAAGTACATTTAGTCTTTTGAGAGTTTCGATTGCTAAACAAAACACTGTGATAACTCAACAATCTGAGTTGTTGTCAAAGGTTACAACTTAACGTCTTTCCCCTAGTACAGAAGTAAGTCTACGGATTTACAACGCTAAAATCAGGGATTCAATTCTTCTCGGTGGACTCAGCAGATAGCCCCATGTGGCTTCTTCTCTACAAAGAAAACGCACGCGCGCACACATACAACGTAACCGACTGCTTTTACAACCTCAGTGTTCTAATCTAATAGAGTTTGGTGCTCTAACCAAAAATTATGTGAATTGAACAGAATAGTCCTTCATGTTTGAAGATCGATTGGCTTCTCAGCCAAGTTTATATGTACTGTGATACACTGTATAAATCTTTGGACGAATTATTTAGCTCAAGCAATTACTTCTTTTTGCCATTTTGTCATCGTGAGATGCGAACGTTGTGTTTACGGAGCTGTGTAGAAACTTGTTTTGTGAAACAGACATCACTTAATAACGTTTTCAACACTTTCAACCTTAAAGACAAGGATTTAGAACTTGATAAAATGAACATACCTCGATCAGTTTTAGTTTCAGAAAACTGTTTCATCTGAAGCTCAGTTCATTTGTGAATAACAATGAAAGGCACAGATATCAACCTTACAATGAAAACTAGTTATTACAATATGGTAAAACTCGGATGTAATTTAAATGTTATCATTCTAATGTAAATATGATACGAAGATGTTTCATTGGTTGGAATTTTGCGCAAACCTACACGAGGGCTACCTGTGCTATCCGTCCATAATTTAGCAGTGAAAAAACTAGAGGGAAAGCAGCTAGTCATCATTACCCACCGCCAACTCTTTGGCTACTCTTTCACCAACGAATAGTAGGAATGACCACCACAGTATAAATGCCCCCACAGCTGAAAGGGCGAGCGTGTTTGATGTGACGGAGATTGGAATCCGTGTTCCTCAGATTATGAGGTTTTTATGCTTCTTAACCATGAAGCATGCCGGAGCCTTAAAAGTATCCATGGTCACATCTGTATTTTAATAATGTTAGGAGAGAATTTTGAGTACAGCTCGAACAAAACAGACGTATTATGGTGTAATGCAACACGATTCCCATTTTGTTGTTGAAGACAGAAAATATTTCCTTCAAAACGGTTTTTCAAGTTATTTTTCTTTAATTGTAATTTATGTACCACCCTACAAGAAAACGTAAACGGACTATTTACGACATAATATATCATTTGTTTGTTTTATTATTGGGTTTGTTTTTGAATATCGCGCAAATCTACTCAAGGTTTGTTTGTTTGTTTGTTTGGAATTTCGCACAAAGCTACTCGAGGGCTATCTTCTCTATCGTCCATAATTTAGCAGTCTAAGACTAGAGGGAAGGCAGCTAGTCATCACCACCCACCGCCAACTCTTGGGCTACTCTTTTAACAACGAAGAGTAGGATTGGCCGTTACATTATAACGCCCCCACGGTTGAAATGGCGAGCATGTTTGGTGCGACCGGGATTCGAACCCGCAACCCTCGGATTACGAGTCGAACGCCTTAACCCACCTGGCCATGCCGGGCCTAATATATCATATCAATAGCTACACTGCTATAGAGAAAGTGCACACAGTAGTTTAATTCATTACTTATCTTTAGTTTACATAGCATAAATTAAAGTGGAAAGTTGTCGGATAATATATTTAATCCTGATAGTGAACGTTTGGCTTAGCATAAGTATAAGTCAGTGATACTAAGTTCGATCCCTTATATTATGTCTTTACATCTCGAATCATTTCACTAAGAATAAACAGTGGCTCGCGTTAAGTATTAAGAGTTCGGATTTAGATTTACAATCATTCCCTGTTTAAAGATAAAAACAAAAGTCATAACTGTTAAAAACAATTTTCTTTTGTGAGAACTAGTTTCAAAAGTTGATAGGCGTGGATCTTAGAATCATTTGTGGTAATAGAAATAAATATTTCTACCTAGAATAATTAAAAGACGTAGAAATCAATAGGGATAAATATTTATTGTTTTTTTGTTTCACAAGAAAATTCCTCGAAAATTATACTAAATTAAGCAAAATAATAAGAACAAAATATAATTTCTCAAACTTTCTTGGTTATAAAGGTGACCCGTCGAAAGCATGGGTAACTTGATCAACTCTTAGTATTCTAAATGGCACATAATCCAAGGATGCTGTTAAACCAATTCGTTAATAGGATTTAGTAAATTAAAATCTAACAAATGTCATGTGAGAACTTCAGATTGTAACATAAGACATGAACTTACCCATCTTGATCTGCAGGTATACTTGATGTTAAAAGATTTCTCTTTGTGGCTTGTTGAAGATTCTGTGTCATCTAATTGCGCTCTGTCTTATATAGAAAGACGTCCATGGGAGGGTATGATCTTCACTACTCATAACATATGACGTCAAACACCGTCATCCAATAAAAACGTTCATTTTCTTTCATAACGCCTCCACTCGTCCAATAGAAACTTGAGACATGCTGAAGTTTTGATGATGACTGAAGGAACATTTTGTCCACTGAGGGTTCGTATAATAAAGGGATTCTGTTTGTGAAATTCAAATATGCGTAGGCGAAAGGAAATAGTTGTTGATTTGTGTTGTTTTCTCCTGTAGTTAGAAATATGGTAAGTACAAATTAGTGATTTTTATAGCATTAATTATTTTTTGGTATAAAAAACTAATAAAAATAATGACGCAAATAGTAATAAATATAAACAAAAATAGACTGATTTTATAATCAAAGCAGGATACAAAGAACAGTAAACTACAAAGTAACTCAAAGGAAAGGTTAAAGGCTAAATAGTATATAAAGTCACCCTTTCAAATTCGTATTAGATTGTTCAAGTCTTGGGCCGTGTGTGACCAAGTGGTTAGTGTGCCCGGACTGTTAATCTATTCATGAATCTGAGCTCCTAGCTGCAAAAAGCGTTCTGTTTCGCGCAAAGTTATACAAATGGCTCGATGCACATATTAGTCCCTCATTTTGTACTTTTAAACTAGACAGTACGCAGCTAGTCAATAGTAGTCATTTTTAGGTCACGCCTAACCCTTATTTCTCATAGATAAATAAGAGTTTCTTTATTTGTTTTGAATTTCACGCAAGGCTACACACGAGGGCTATCTGCGCTAGCTGTCTCTAACTTAGCAATGCAAGGCTAGAGGGAAGGTAGCTAGTCATCACCACCCACCGCCAACTTTTGGGCTACTCCTTTACCAACAAATAATGGAATAGATCGTCACACGACTGAAAGGGCGAGCATGTTTGGGGTGACGGGAATTCGAACCCGTGACCCTCATATTGCGAGTCCTAGCCATTTCGGGTCGTGTTTTCTTCACCTCACTAGTTTCTTAAAAACAATAGTTTACACATAGATTAGAATAAAACGACTCAAAATATGAACACTTCTTCAAAATCTGTAGGGAAGTTTGGTTTGAATCTTCTTATTTTTATTAATAACGCATTTATTCAATTATAACTTCGAATGCTTATTTTTCATCATGTATTTTTGTCAGATATAATAAATAACAAAGCTTAAAGATGAAATATATCCAGTGAAAAGTATACAGTAGCAATATAATATCTTAATAAATTGCCTGTTTCTCTTTCTAATTTGATGCAGAAGGTTGGTTTTGCTATTATAACCCCAAAGTTTGCATACGCACAGTTTAAAGCACTTTTTTTACAACTTTCTAGAGGTATTTCTAATTAAAGTTAAAAGAAGAAACGTAGAGGTGTTAGAAAATGAGCAAGTGGTTTAACTTGTTACTGCTTACGTTCTGGAATATCGTAAAACGTGTCATATCATAGAAAGCATGTCTCGTGTCAATCTTTCTATATGTTCGGCCATGACTTTCACTTCGTTAGAATTGCAGCTTAGAAACACTAGCCGCCTAAATTGGCTACATTTGTTTCACTAACTGAAGTTCTCTGGGCCCGGCATGGCCAGGTGGTTAAGGCGTTCGACTCGTAATCTGAGGGTCGCGGGTTCGAATCTCCGTCGCACCGAATATGCTCATCCATTCAGTCATGGGGCGTTATAATGTGGCGGTCAATACCACTATTCGTTGTTAAAAGAATAACCCAAGAGTTGGTGGTGGGTGGTGATGACTAGTTGCCTTCTCTCTAGTCTTACACTGACGGCTAGCGCAGATAGCCCTTGTGTAGCTTTGTGCGAAATTAAAAAAAAACATTGACAGAATTGTCTACCACTCTTGTAATGCGCAAAGCTGAAAATACGAAACATGATTGGTAGCACTATGTCTGAATTCCAAGACAATGTGTACTGGAAACTAGTTTCACTAATGCCAAAACTTGTAACATTTTATTCCGTTTGTTACACACATTATTTTCTTATTCTGGTTCCATGCTACTCTTATATTATCTTCTATGTCTTTTATAGCTGATAACATGATTATTTAGTATTGCCCAAGAACGTGTTTTCTATGGTGACAAGTTTTTGAGTTAAGTAACAGGTTTTGGCAACATTTTCTTAGACTCATCATTGAAAACACACGTTGGTTTAAAAAACACACAAAAGGCACATACATAGAGAATCACTCTGGTAATATGGAATGGTTGTAATTCCAACTTTTTCGACAATCAATTTCGTGGAAAATAGTCATTGATTTTGAAGTTTCAATGGAAATTTAAAAACCTGCAAATTATTGCTTATTATATTGTTAATAGTGCAATTTTTCCAGCGTCATCGCAACGGCTTCTGGAGTGAAAGGGTCCTTTTTCGTAGTCATAACACTCCCCTTGCAGATGTGGACGTTCTCTGAATTGACAAGGAACGTAGTTTTGGAGCCAATTTCTGTCCTGACGTTTTCGACGTGAACGTTTTCCACTTCTACATAGAACTAATCATAAAGTGTTTAGAAATATGACTGTTGCTATTACTGTTGTTTATGAGAAATAACATTTATAATTATGAAACAAGGTATAAATCAATCGGCGCCTTTTCAACTGTGGGACGTTGTAAAGTGACGGTCAATCCCGCTATTCGTTGGTAAAAGAGTAGCCAAACAGTTGGCGATGGTTGGTGATGATTATCTGCTTTCCCTTTAATCTTACTCTGCTAAATAAGGGACAGCTAATGCAGACAGCCCTCATGTAACTTTGCGCGAAATTCGAAATAAAAAAACAAATACTTTAAACGGTTTGGTGTTAAGTATATACACCTATGAAATTTATCGTGAATCAAAATTTTAAAATATTTATTTGAAAGCGTCATTTTGATATAATAAAATCCGTACAGATAATGTAATTGAAATCTCACAAAAGCAGTACCAGTTCTAAGAATGTTTTTGGTTTTGTTAGTTGTTCAGCACAAAGCTACTCTGCGATAATCTGTGTTCCGGGGGCCGAAATTCGAATATTTGCGTTATAAGCACTCATATTTACCGCTAAGTCACTGGTTAGTGGCTAATTTTAAACCCTACATTTATTTGACTAACTTACGAATTTCAGTGTTTCTAAAAAGTTAGCTATTGCTGTTAGAAAAAAAGATATGCGCAACCTTTCTGGAGGATAGTATTGTTTTAGTAAATAGAATTTTTCACCAAGATTTCTCGTTAGCTTTAAATAACCGTATCTAGTGGCACGTTCAGTGATTTAAACGTGACCACTTTATGGTGCCTGTGAAATGTTACTTTTATGGTAAAATTCGTAAAGGTAACAGAAGTATATTTTCAGTCGTAGCTATCGCTGGGAACTTACCCAAAGAACGCACTTACAGATAAAATACTTGTAGTAAAACAGTAGAAAAATTTAATACTGCTGTCTCCAATTTTAAAAATGAACACAGACAAAACCTCCATAATTGTAGGACATGTCAAAGCGTGTCTGTTTTCACGGATCGAACCCTTGCGGTCCCAAAGTTATTTAATGTTCTCTGAGTTCGTGGCTTGAGTCCCTGATTCTTTCTACAGTAAGAGATGCTTCCGTGTAAATTCCCGTTTACAAAAAATACACCTCTTAGCATTTTGTGTCTTGTTCGGTTTGTAAGGCAAAATACTTGCTTTGATCCCAGTGGTGGGCAAAACCTAGCTAATCATCTGTCCTGAAATAATCTGGACTTTTAATAATGTAAATGGTTTTTAAATATTTTGTTGTAAAATGAAAAACTTGCGATATGGAAAGAAATCTTGAAATGTTTCCATGCTGGCTGTGACGCTTGGGTATAGAAAGTAAGTAACCTTAAGATGTTTTCATACTGGCTATGACACTCATTTATTTGTTTGTGTCAGACTTTTAAGAAAAAGTACCCAAGAGCTATCTAATTTTAGATTGATAGGCAGAGGGAAGGCATATATAATCAATCGCCCTGCATGTCAAATCTCAGATTACTCGTTTCTAAATAAATAATGGAATGTGACTTTACTTTCAGGTACACCCATCACCTAGGATCAGTTGAGCGCGTTTCTGAAGCAACGAGTCACAAAGCATAATCCTTGGATTGAAGAGTTTTCTAAAGAGTAAAGAATTTTGGAGTTTTTACTTTATTTGTAAAATACTAAGTTCCGTGAGGTACTATCCCCCAAGATTCTAGTTCTAATAATTACATTGTAACGTAAAGACATATTGTAATTTAGTGTACCTACTGTGCTTATATAAGTTTGGTTTGGTTTGTTTTGAGTTTCACGCAAAGCTACACGAGGTCTATTTGCGCTCGCCGTCCCTGATTTAGCAGTGTAAAACTAGAAGGAAGGCAGCTAGTTATCACCACCCACCGCCAACTATTGAGTTACTCTTTTATCAACGAATAGCAGGATTGACCGTTACATTATAACGCTCTAACGGCTGAAAGAGCGACCATATTTTGGTGTGACTGTGATTCGAACCTACAACCCTCGGATTACGAGTCGAGTGTCCCTGTAGTTAGAAGTTTATACTACTTTAGAACTATAAGTGTGAGTTTCGGGAATTTCAGGATATTCAACAATGGTGTAGGGTCATGCGTGTTTAATGTTTAAGTCATATCAATCATATATAACGTTTATATTTGCGCATTGCAGTATAATGAGAAAATAGCATGTAAATATTTGTAAGTGTACAAAATATATATACCGATTATGTTTAGTTATAACAATTCGACTTCAGTAATTTCTAACTACAATGTATTTTAAATACATGTATCTATTAAGGTTCTGTATGCTTATAAGTAAGATGTCGAAATTTATTTACAATTTGTATACAGAATGTGTCCCACTTTCTGCTTTTCATCTCACAGATTCCAGTTTTAATTACACTGTCAACTTACATGAAAACATGTTTGTATAAGGTTTTGATTCATAACAAAGCCTAGAGACTAAAATAAACATCCTCTACTGACACAGTGGTATATCTGTGGACTTACACTTCTATAAACCGGGTTTCGATACCTGTAGTGAGTAGAGTACAGATAACCGTTTGTGTAGCTTAATAAAACTAAAATTTCTTTCTTCTTTACCAGGTTCCACCCCCCACCTCTTTCCCACTGTCACAGCGACATGTCTGCGGAATTATACTGTTAGAAACTGGATTTCAATACCCGTGGTGAGCTGAGCACAGATAGCCATTTCTGTAGGTTTGTGCTTAATAACAGACAGTTTGATGTGTGTGATTCTATATGTCTCATAATTTTTCACACCAACTTCCTCAGTTCGCAAATAAAAATAGGTTTGTTGATATTTGTTCTGAATCGTCATTTGGTGAGATTTCTTTTCTAAAGGAACTGCCACTTAATACTATATTAACATATATAGTTAGAATCACTGAGATACACAAACTGGAATGGTTAGGAGAGAACTTCTTTTTTTAGCGTTTGGCATGGCCAAGCGCGTAAGGCGTGCGACTCGTGATCCGAGGGTCGCGGGTTCGCGCCCGCATCGCGCTAAACATGCTTGCCCTCCCAGCCGTGGGGGCGTATAATGTTACGGTCAATCCCACTATTCGTTGGTAAAAGAGTAGCCCAAGAGTTGGCGGTGGGTGGTGATGACTAGCTGCCTTTCCTCTAGTCTTACACTGCTAAATTAGGGACGGCTAGCACAGATAGCCCTCAAGTAGCTTTGTGCGAAATTCCAAAACAATTTTTAGCGTTTTTCGATCTCTACATTTTAAGACTCGCTTCATATAACTTATTATTATTATCTTGGTATTCCTGGTGATTTGAGATGAAACTATGGTCACACTGCGTATCGGAGGAAAAATTCCCCTTTATTCTGAATACGAATAAGCAATAAATTCCTCTAACATTTCTTCGACACGTTTCCACCCACGCTACAGGAAGTAAATGTTACTGCACACCATTTAGTATCTATAGTTACATCCTAGAAGCATCTTTTATCTTCCATGCAACATCCGCGAGAGATTCATCATCATCTTGTCTTTTGTAATTCAAGCAGTTTTATTTTGCAATTCTGTGTTATGTCTCACAACACAATTGGTGAGCTGAATCGTTTTTGTTTTTTTTTGTAGGGGGGGGGAGGATTTCGAAGGTAGGCGTGTTGTCCTCTCTGAGGTTTCTTTCTGTTTGAAGGAATAGGTTTGATGAATATACTAGTCTCTGTTCAGTCCTTGCTGATAAATATGAAGATATTAGTAACCCTAGATAAAAAATGTATATCAAATTATTTATACGATGTACTATAGGCCTGATGTTTTAAGAATTGCTTTCTTACCATTGTCAGAGGGAGTTGCATTGGAACAGGCATAAAGAAATATAAACTGAATGAAAGGACTGGTTTCTTTAATGTTAGTTAATGTTAGTTGTGTAATGTACATAATATTTTTATTTATTTGTCGTTTTTTATGTATATATATATTTTATTTCATTACGACGATTAGACAATTATTTTTGTATTGCTATCTTAGTATTTGGTTGGTTTCTCTGTCTTTTTAAACTTCGGGAAAAGCTACTCAAGGGCTATCTGCTCTAGTTGTCCTTAATTTATGGCGTGAAAGAATGATAGATGGTAGCTAGTCACCACCACTCACAGCCAACTCTTGGGCTACACTTTTACTAAAGAATAGTGGAACTGACCACCACATTGTAACGCTTACACAATTGAAATGATGATGAGTGCGTTTGGTGGGACAGGGATTCGAACCCACGACCCTAAGATTACTAGTCAAACGCCCTGGTCACTGACCATACCAGGCCTAAAAGGAAAATTGAAACGATTGCAAACGCATTTTTATTTTTTTCAGTTTAACGACCATGACTTGTCTCTTAGTAATCAGTAAGTTATGTGTTATCGTTTTCAACTTCATTGAAATACCTTTTGTGATATAAATAGACAATTGTTTCATTAAAAGAATAGAAAAGTCGCATCATAACTGCCAGCCTCGACTATGAATCCTAACTACCTGACCATGCCGGGCCATTAGTGTTTGAATTTAGGATCAAAGTTGGCCAAACTTCACGAAATATTAATGGAAGAACAGCACGAAATATCATTAATAGTGAGAATGTCCAACTGATGATTCAGTGCATTCTAATTAGCATATTGTTTTTGTTTTATGACTTTGCATATAACTTGTTAGAATGATAAATTAATTACATTCATTACTGGTTCCTCATTATATCTAATCCATGTGGGTGTCGAAGTCTACTCTGACGATAAGTTCGTTATAATCGTGCGATAGAAGGAGATTAGAGAAATAGAACTAGTGTTTATTTTCTATGTGATTAATTCGAAATATGTCAAACGTGACTAGCAAGATTTTCTAATTCTAAATATTACGTACTCAGTAACTTTTCCGGAAATAAGTCATGATTAAACATTTTTCTAATTCCACGCAAGGATATTCGAGAGCTATCTGCACTATTCGTCGCTAATTTAACAGTGACAGACTAGACGAAAAACAGCGGGTCAACATCAGTCACACACATCAACTATTGTGTTATTCCTTTACCGATGAATAATGGGATTGGCTGTCATTTTTAACGTCCCCACGGTTTACAGGGCGAGCGTGTTTGATGACGGGGTTCGAGTCTCGATTGATAAGATTGTTTATTTAAATAAAACAAGTTCACAGAACGAAATATTTGTTTGTTTTCTAATTGCAAAGCTACTCACTGGAATATCTGAGCTTTAGCTACCGCGGGTATCGAAACTCAACTTTAGCTTTATAAACATTGAGACTTGCCGCCGAGCTCGTGGTCGGCACAGTACAGTACATTGTTTAGCTTTGCGCTTGACAACAACAAAACTTATTGCCGATCACCGGCAATCACTGTTAAAGCAGTGAATCTTAGCTACAAAGGTATCGCGTTTTTTTCAGATCTTTATATCAATAAGAAACAAGTAGGTAACTTACACAAAAATGTCGATATTCAAACATCAAAAAAATGAAGCTTAAAAATATGAACCTCATAGCTTTTCTTGATGATTAAATGTTCATTTAGATTTCTTTATAAAACCTTGTTTTAATATCGCTGATAAAATGTTTTACTTGGAAATAACATTTTCATAATTTGTTTGTTTGTTCATAAGCACAAAGATATACAGTACAGCTATCTATTGCAAGTATCGAAACTCGATTTTAACGTTATAAGCCTTCATACTTACCGCTAAGCTATCGAGTGGCTACAAACTGAACGTTAGGGTATAGAGGGGCTGTAAACTAGTAGTGTTATAAAGATGCTTATTTACATAATTTATTTCTTAACGTTAAGGTAATGCACTATTATAAGTAAGTCGATATGCTTTACCAATGTACAAGTATCTTATATAAGTTAATCATAAGCCTTCGTCTCAGTTTTAGCTACCTTATGATGAAGAAGATGAAACTGAGGCCTACATCATTCACTTTCTGCCATTCCCACCGTATTAACCAAGTAATTGTCAAGACACATAAAACAATGAAATAAAAGGACAGTGTGAAAGTTCAACTCGTATCTCTTCATGTATTTTTTCTTACTTCTCGTGCGACCAACTTAAAACTTCATCAAACAAAACCTTCAAAACGTAGTTATGGATACCATGAGCCTTTTTGTATTTCATTTGTTATAGAATTTTGCTTTCGGAATTCTAATGTTCTACTACAATAATGATGCTGGTTTAAATTCAGGTAATCTAGACCTTTGTCACAGCCACCAAATATTAATCAACTGGTTCTTCAATTTTTATACCAAATTTTGGCTTAATGGTTGAGTCTCAGTGTAACCTTAACATGGTTTACACCCAGTCATTCCTTAGGATGAAACCTCAGACTTTGAGATAGGTTCGAACAAAATTAAATGAAACATTTTCGAATTATATTGTTAACACGATAAAGAAGTGGAAACAACACCCCTACCAGATTCTAGATTTGAATCCTGACTGTATTCATGCCGACACTTGCAAGTGTTACAAGTGTGGGGAAATGCCTTAAGTAATTGTACAGCAAACAAATTCCATTCATTTGGAACTTCATAACGTTAAGAGCTAAACTACTTTAGTGACTTTTCCAAATTGCCTTGTGGCTCAGTGGCAAGTATAAAGAATTACAACATTAAAAACCAGATTTTGATACCAGTGGTGGACACAGCACCAATAGCCACTGTGCAGCTTTGCGCTCAACGATAAACAGTTTTTCGATCAAATCAAGTTCCTTACAAAGGCCCCCCTCTAGTACAGCGGTATGTCTCCGGATTTACAACGCTAAAATCAGGGGTTCGATTCCCCTCGGTGGGCTAAGCAGATAGCCCGGTGTATCTTTGCTATAAGAAAAACACACACAATAACTATTTAATGCCCCCCAGTGGCTCAGCGGTGTGTCTGCTGACTTACAACGCTAACAACCGGGTTTCGATACCCATGGTGGGCAGAGCACAGATAGCCCATTGTGTAGCTTTGTGCTTAATTCAAAAAAACAACAAACATCCTTACAAAGAAGAATTTAGAGGTCGCTACATTGTTACCAAAAGCAGCAAAAGAATAAAGATGACACCTGATTTTATCTTTTGTATGTTTGTAGTTAAGCACAAAGCTACAGAGTTGATTATCAGTGCTCTGCCCACCACCACCGGTTTCGATCGACATATGCCTGAAGACACTACTGTGCCACTAGAGAATTGTGGGAGCATTTTCATTCTAAAATTCTACTTTTGTAATATTAGTCGACAAATTCGCTCGCAAAGATTAGTGCAATAAGTGTCTTGGTGCAAAGGAAGTACACATTAGACTTATGTAGAGCAGCCGTAAAACTTCGTTAGCTACGGATCACCAAGGGACTATTACCTCCCTCAGTCTTCCCCTGACTGGTGACCCAGGAGTTAATGGAGCTGGTAAAACAACGAATGAATACACGCTTATGTATCTTAGAGATTGTTTTGTGTACGGTGTTGTAAGAGATGTAAAATTCGATACGACAGCTAGCTGGTATCACTTTGATGTTTTGAAGATTAGAAAAGCTAGTTGACAAACGTGTTTCTTAAAATAGAGAAAAAATTTCAAATAAATTTGTCATTTTCTAATGTTTTGAAATAATGCAATTTGACGGAGCGTAAGTGCATCCGGGATAAGACTGCTTGTTTGTTTTTTTAATTTTGTGAAAGCTACACGAGAACTATCTGCACTAGCCGTCCTTGATTTAGCTAGTCATCACCACCTCCTGGGCTACTCTTTTACCAATGAATAGTGGGATTGACCGTAACATTATAACGCCCCCACAGCTGAAAGGGCGAGCATGTTTGGTACAATGGGGATTCGAACCCACGATCCTCAGATTACGACTCGAGCGCCTTAACCACCTGGCTATTCCAAACCGCGGGTTGAAAGACCAATCACCACGGGAAAAACTTTTTCAGTCTAACTTCTTCATTCAAGTAGCTCTGTTCGTTAATTCCCTAGCGACCAGATTTTAATTTTCATAAAATATATATCTACGCATGTACCTAGCTATTCAACATTATGTTTATCTATTTACCTTCACACCTATTTATTTATCAGTCCATCTATCTGTCCTACCTTCTTATCTATCTATCTGTATAAAACGATTTGTTGACGTTTACGTAGATTAAAACTCACATGGTAACAGGTAGGCAAGTTTGGAAATTTCTTAAAGTAACAGTTTTTATGGATAGTTAAATGGCCGTTAAGAATTTAAATTAATATTGGTAATACTGATAATCTCATTTACGGATCAAGAGAGATCAAAAAATAAAGTCAGCCAATGTTTCAATTTTCAAAAGAATAGCATCACGTAACTCAGAAGATTACTCTTATCACATTAAGGGTTAAATACATTTGTAGCTAACTGTCTGTACACGTGATGTTCTGAGATAAAAGAAAAAAGGCTGAACTACGGCAGCCTAATCACAATCACGTACTGAACTATAGATACCTAATCAAAGTCACGTCTGAACTACGGCAGCCTAATCACAATCACGTACTGAACTATAGATACCTAATCAAAGTCACGTCTGAACTATAGAAACCTAATCACAATCACGTACTGAACTATAGATACCTAATCAAAGTCACGTCTGAACTACGGCAACTTAATCACAGTTTAGTCACGTACTGAACTATATAAACAACCTCTACTCGTAATTTGACTGCGACAAACCGATTGCAAAAGAACAAATATTGATATCCTACAAAAGAACGTTATTATGATTAGCTGTATGAAGGTAAAATAATTTTATGTTGAGATATTTGATATGGAGAATACCTCCGTCCGAGTCTGGTTTACCTTGTTAGTTTCAACTATCAAGTATCACACAAGCGTCTCATCGACCGAACAAGAATGATCTGTCAGTTGTAGTGTTTCTGGAAGATATGTAACACTTTCTCTACCCATACCAGCCGGTTTTAAATATATAACACTTAAATATGTTTAAAATGTGGTACATCAACGAAAACAACTGTAGGAAAATCCGGAAGGGGCGTGCTGAAAAATAGTAAAAATAAATGCTGATGATTCGGCGGCAAACAGGCAGTTTGCTACTACGTTTTTCGAGCGAAGTGAAGTCTGTTTTCTAACCTAACTCTTGTAAGTTTAGCATTAAAGGTATACATAGATGCCAGTGTCATGTCTTCAGAACTTTGTTCTTCAACACTAACTTTGGTGTTGAAATTACGCCATACTTTTTTTTACAGCGAAAAAACACTGCCGAAATTACTAGAATGTTATTACGTTTTGAAAATATTTGGACCTTACAAATATTATTATAATTGAGAAGTGTATGTGTGTGTGACTTTGATAATGAAAACCAAAAATCAGGAAAGAATAGAAGATACAGTAATGAGCATTGTTTATACTAATGATAATATTCGGAAACAGAGAAATTGAATGTATTTGGAATACAGAAACAAGTGTAATCCGCTCACGGAAATAGACATAATTTTCATGCGTAGTGTGTTACGTTATATTACCAGTAAATGTTACGTGTTTTTTTGTTTTTTTTTTCATCTATAAGAAAGGATGTGACTTATGCTATTAACTGGAGCAAAGAAAAGAATAATGATATATATTCGTTTGAAATCAAGCATAAAGCTTCACCATAGGCTATCTATGCTCTGCCCATCACGGGTATGTAAATCCTATTTCTAGAGATGTGAGCCCAGAGACATTCCTTTGTCTCACTTTAGAGCATATTGTTGTATCATCAGGACTGGCAACAGGGGTTTGTTTGTGGTTAAACGCAGAGCTACATAATGGGTTATCTGTGCTGTGCCTACCACTGGTATCGAAACTCCATTTCTAGCGGTGGGAACCTGCAGACATAGCTCTGTGACACTGGGTTATAGACCAAAAGGACACGAAAAAAAAACAAGAATCTTGAATTTCGCGCAAAGATACACGTGGGTTATCTGCGTCAGTTGTCTTTAATTTAGTACTGAAAGACTAGAAGGAAAGCAACTAGTCATCATCACCTACACGTCAATTCTTGGGCTACTCTTTTATAATGTCCCCACAGTTGAAAGGGTCGAACCCCCTAACTGCCTGACCATGTGTAAAACTAAGAAGTAAGTATGAAATGCATGCTATCACCAACATATGGATGTTGAATTGTATTTCCAAACTTGACGGGCCTGGCATGGCCAAGCGCGTAAAGCGTGCGACTCGTAATCCGAGGGTCGCGGGTTCGCGCCCGCATCGTGCTAAACATGCTCGCCCTCCCAGCCGTGGGGGCGTATAATGTTACGGTCAATCCCCCTATTCGTTGGTAAAAGAGTAGCCCAAGAGTTGGCGGTGGGTGGTGATGACTAGCTGCCTTCCCTCTAGTCTTACACTGCTAAATTAGGGACGGCTAGCACAGATAGCCCTCGAGTAGCTTTGTGCGAAATTCCAAAACAAACAAACAAAAAAAAAAACCCAAACTTGACTAAACGTTTCAGTTAAAAACAAAATTCTCTGATGTTGAACTATACAACAACAATTCGGTACCGGTGTTAGTTAATAGTTTACAAGCAACTTGTTACGTTTCTTCAAATACCCTCTTCATCTTAAGCTGCATTAGAGAACAAAAAACGGACTTAAGTGTTACCTGTTTTAAGAAAAAGTGTCTTGGTGAGTTGTCTGCGCTGTATCCACAGCGGGAATTGAGCCCAAAATTCTGGCGTTCTAAGTCTCATAGTTACCAAAGGACCCGAGCATTGGCAACAAGGCCTCTGTTTCGTTATAGATAGAAATGTTTGGTGGCAAAAATGTATTGACCAACTACGAATTATGAGTATAATGAATTATATATGCAAAAACGGCTCGTTTGGGTTGAGAAAATATTTTACGTAGAAGAGCGAACAACGTTTCGACCTTCTTTGGTCATCGTCAGGTTCACAAAAAACATGTTTTTGGTTTTGATTTTTCTACGTAAAATATTTTCTCAACCCAAACGAGCCGTTTTTGCATATATATTTCTCCACTAGTGGGTTTTCTCGACATCACTGAGTATAATGAATTATTTATTTTGTTGGAAACATACTATATGTTTCAAAGAAACATTAGATTGTGTGATGCATTGAAGAAGACAGACATGTGCTCTTTCGGAACGTATAGTACGTTCCACCATGGCCTGGCATGGCCGAACGCGTAAGGCGTGCGACTCGTAATCCGAGGGTCGCGGGTTGCCGCCCGCGTCGCGCTAAACATGCTCGCCCTCCCAGCCGTGGGGGCGTTATAATGTGATGGTCAATCCCACTATTCGTTGGTAAAAGAGTAGCCCAAGGGTTGGCGGTGGGTGGTGATGACTAGCTGCCTTCCATCTAGTCTTACACTGCTAAATTAGGGACGGCTAGCACAGATAGCCCTCGAGTAGTTTTGTGCGAAATTCCAAAAACAAACAAACAAACGTTCCACCATAAATACGCCAGTATATTGTGCTTATAAGTCGTTGTTTGGCAAAATAACATGAAACCAACGTAATGTGCTTCCTTACTCATGTATTAATGTAAATAGCTGTGAATGTTAAAGGTTGCGTGTATTAATTTAGATGCACAAGGCTCGTGAAATACGTAATGGACAATGTACAGACAACAGTTTTAAGAGACACCGCCTCAAGAATATTTTTTTGATATGAAGTCTTTCCCGCCAACATAAAATAACCTACCTACAAACATTTACTGGTCTTTTAACGGGTACTAGGAAGTTTACGTCACTAGGACGAGCGGATATTCGATAACAAACACCGTACGAAGAAAACTCTACTAGCCTAACAAAACTGTACTGTACAGAAGTCAAGAGCTAGATACCTACAGTATCATGAATAATTCCACATTCACCATCAACGAAGCTGATATATTCTTCAATAATTATTCATGTGAGAATTTAGGAGTACAATCAACTGAAACTGTCGATCTTCCCCTCTCTCGCTCTTGTGTGTTACATTTCTTTTCCTTTAGCTTTCTGGTACGTTATCATAGATTATCTCTGTAAACTTGCACTATCTCTCCAATACATCAACAATGTAAATAAGCCTACTTCGAGTTCTGACAACTTTACAAGTTGTGCATAAAGAAAATTCACGTTTAGCTTAGGCTTAGAAACGATTTTTATTTGTTATCCTGCCGTATAAAGGTTAAAGCCAATTTGCCGATGTTTGCATTTCTGGTTTACGTTAGAGTGACTGTCACAGAGGGTTTTATATTTTATTAAACTATGAGTCGAGTAACCTGTAGATAGACAAGTCCAACTTTCTTCACACAAAAACGTATTATAATAATGTTACACATAGGTGCTAAAGGTTCTACAATAAAATATATATACGTTTCCAGCTGTTTTTATATCTTTTTGCTCAATTCAGATTTGTTTTTTCGTTCTTTAAAAGCAAGAACAAACCCATAACCCTAGCTAGGCCTATGCGGAAGTCTCTCACACTAGCTAGGCCTATGCGAAAACCTCTCACCCTAGCTAGTCCTATGCGCAAGTCTCTCACAATACTTCAACAGCAAGAGATATTATTTTCAGAGTAAAACTATGCTAAGTTAGCTTCATTGTTATCAGTTTTATTTTCACCGTGATACCACATACAGCTAAGGCCTTACCTTATCATCACATTTTTTTTTTTTTAATTTTGCGCAAAGTTACCAAGGTCTTTCTGAGAGTTTGTTTGTTTTTAAATTTTGCGCAAAGCTACACGAGAGCTATCTGCGCTAGCCGTCCCTAATTTAGCAGAGTAAGACTAGAGGGAAAGCAGCTAGTCATCACCACCCACCGCTAACTTTTGAGCTTCTCTTTTACAAACGAATAGTGGGATTGGCCATCACATTATAACGCCCCCACGGCTGTTTGGTGTGATGTTGTTGGAAATATTGGAGATCTTTTAACTTGATTCACTTACAGAGTTCACAGAAACAACAGATTTAAAGAGGGTGTAAAGAAGACATGTAATGATATGTATTGATATAGAAAATACCCCCCCTCTTAATAAAATACGCGACTCGTAATCCGAGGGTCGCGGGTTCGAATCCCTGTTACACCAAACATATTCGCCCTTTCAGCCATGGAGGCGTTATAATGTTTCTATAACTTCCACTATTCGTTGGTAAAAAAGAGTAGCCCAAAAGTTGGCGGTGGGTGGTAGTGACTAGCTGCTTCTAGTCTTACACTGCTAAATTAGGGATGGCTGGTGCAGATAGCCTTCATGTAGCTTTGCTCGAAATTTAAAAAACAAACAAACTGAATGAAATAATGACCAAAAATAGACTTACTTCGCCGCAAGAAGGTGCGATGCCAGGAAATTTGTAAAACGTTATCTGTTTCAATCTTTGGCAAAAAACTATATTTAAAAAAACAACAACTTGTAAATACTACAATTTTATTTGAAACGAAACGTATTTGATTTTTATTCAGGGTGTTTTCATAATAGTCATGTCTGTTCGGGTTTTATCAACATTTTTTCAAAGAAAAAACTGATAATTTATTTAACATTTTGGCGTTAAAGATAAAATTCGTGCAATCTTTTATAGATCTACTAGCTTGTAACTGACTGATTTAGGGTTAGTGATTGATTATTTTCTGTAGCCTAATATTCAGTATGTTATTGACCTTGTAATGTATAACTTGATTTACAGGAGTGGTTTGAGTTAGGCCTATTGTGAACAGGGAGGGTCTATAACCCTAAAGTGGTTCACGAGATAAAAACTGCGATAACATTTTTTTTTAAAAGAAAAACAGACACTTTTATGTTATTGATCCTTTCGAGCTAATAATGGGATTAAATGGGTTGAGTGTGTTTGTAGGTTGCTTTGAATTGTCCGTTTTGGACTAGTGGCTTTGTACAAGGTCTGCGCGTGCTATTTTAAAACTTACTTCTGTAGTTGATAGCCTCTGTATAAAATATCAGCCCTATTATTTTTCTGCATTGTGAGATGAGGACTGAGTGAACTATAGATAGATTTAAATGGTGATAGTACATACTTCATCTGGCGAGACAATGTTTTTCACAAGCGAAATTCTCTAATTCACTCGTTTAAATGTTGTTTTACGTGTTACCTTTAATGGAGATAGTAACATTAATATTAAAATGTATCTATCGGCTACAATTAGTTGCCCTGTGACCTTCATTCTCCCGGACACTGTTACGGGGCGAGAGAGATGTTCTTTATTTTTTCTAATCTCCTGTATTGAGTTCAATACCGGTAAACACAGTAACCATCATCGATTAAACATTAAATATCAGCAGTTTAAACATTGAACTCTGTAGTTACATAGTTGTAACAGCTTCTCTTCTGGTGAAAAACAGTTTAAACATTGAACTCTGTAGTTGCATAGTTGTAACAGCTTCCTATTCTGGTGAAAAACAGTTTAAACATTGAACTCTGTAGTTACATAGTTGTAACAGCTTCCTCTTCTGGTGAAAAACAGTTTAAACATTGAACTCTGTACATACAGAGTTGTAACAGCTTCCTATTCTGGTGAAAAACAGTTTAAACATTGAACTCTGTAGTTACATAGTTGTAACAGCTTCCTCTTCTGGTGAAAAACAGTTTAAACATTGAACTCTGTAGTTACATAGTTGTAACAGCTTCCTCTTCTGGTGAAAAACAGTTTAAACATTGAACTCTGTAGTTACATAGTTGTAACAGCTTCCTCTTCTGGTCAAAAAAGTAATCAAGCGATTTAAAAAAATATTCTGGATGACATTTCAATCATGAAGTTATTCTTTATCTAATGGAGTTATTCATATAAATATGAATCTGTAAATGCATATATACACACACACACATATATATGTCAGGGATAAGCGGGGAATAAGTTAATTATTTAAAGACAGTATTATAGTGAAACTTTAACACAAACACAACTTACAGAAAGCGACAATAAAGTTTGTTCATAACAAATTCTCAGAATTATTTTGTTATAAGGTACAACTGTTAATGTAAGCAAGAATATTTTGAAAACCTGTAGACGTTTCGGTCACTAGTGCGATCGTTCCCATTACACAAGTTTAAACGGTGAACCAGATTTTGTAATAAAACAATGTCTACAATTGGTAGGTAACTCAAAATAAAACAATTATATTATCTGAATATTTATAACCCGTACTGAATGATATATATCCGGTTATAATAATACGACATTATTGAACTATTTTTTTTTCTAATGACATGTGCTTTGTTATCTGGTTATAATTACACGATATTATTAAACCCTTTTTAACGACACCTGCTTTGTTATCTGGTTATAATTACACAACATTATTAATATTTTTAATAGCACGTGTTTTGTCATAATAACAATTAATGAAAATACAATAATAAGAACTAATTAACAAAGTTCAAAACAATCTTAAGTATACTTATTAATTAACTAATTAACTACATAATGTGTTAAAGAACCTTAAGTATACTTATTAATTAACTGATTAACTACATAATGTGTTAAAGAACCTTAAGTATACTTATTAATTAACTAATTAACTACATAATGTGTTAAAGAACCTTAAGTATACTTGTCACATCAAAATATTCAATTGTTGGATATTTCTCCATGGCTTTAACATTTGTCTTTGAATATGAGGTTATACTTGGGATTAATTAGAATATTAGACCTATTACACATAATATTTTTATACTGATTTATCATGTCCACACAGTCGTTGGTTTAAGGTCACAACTTTATCATGTCCACAAAGTCTTAGATTTATAGTCACAGCGACGGGGATTCGAAACCACGACCTGCAATTTGCAGGTCGGCTCTAATCATAATCAACCTTGTTTAAATGAACTTCCTTTAATTTTCATCAGGTCGCGCTAGTATATTACGACTTATATTAAGCTTGGCAAAAAAAATATATATGTGTGTGTATATATTATAAGGAATCTAATCTAGTATAATATATTTACTTTCCACGTTACTCTAGAAAGGATAGTTTCGAATTACAATATTTTTCGCACCTGTGGTTTTCAAGTTAAAGTGCATAAGAAACTCCTAAAGCACTATCAAAAATAGAAGAAACATGCGCAGAAAATGAGTAGATAAGACTATAGCACTGATCACTTTTAAAAGTTTTAGAATATAATTTGAGGATTATTAACCAAGTGTATTTTATTTCAATGCGCAGAATATGTTGTGTACGTGATTTATATTTCAAAATAAATAACTGACTCAGGAAACTTATTTGGGAAACCTATTAGGATTTCATCGTTTATTCACGCTAAATCGCTGACATAAATTGCTGTCGTGTTATTTCTTAACAATAAAATAAAACCGATTGTAAGATAAATAAAACAACAACGGCAGTGTTCTAGTACAAAATATTCTCGAACACGCACAATGAAATGATCGTTTTTGTTTTAGTGCCTCAACAGACAAACATTAACCTAGTAAATATTTTCGTTTTGTAGGTTCTATAAACACTATCCATCTGTTCATCAGCAATGAAAATGGGCACGCTTTGGTATATTTCGGTCGTTTTATGTCAAATAAACTTTCAACTACCTGCCGAGGAGAATAGTTCTCAAAGTGAAAAAACAATACCATCTTGTTGACAAAGGATATCATACGAGCAAACGTATTTGTTACAATATTATACAAACAGATAAATTATTTAGGATATCGTACAAGCAAATACGTATGGTAAAATTGTCTAGAAGCAAAAAATTAGTTATTTCATTGTACAAATAAATACATTAGTTAGTGCATTGTAAAAACAAATACACATCTTAAATTTTTTTACAAATAAATAAATTAGTTAGAACAGTGTACAAACTAAGACATTAGCTAAAATAGTGTACAAACTAGGGCATTAGTTAAAATAGTGTACAAACTAGGACATTAGTTAGAACAGTGTACAAACAAAGACAATAGTTAGAATAGTGTACAAATTAAGACAAAAGTAAGAATAATGTACAAGCTAAAACATTAGTTTGAATTGTGTGCAAATTAAGACAATATTTAGTGTTAAAACTGAGAAAATAGTTAATGTTAAAACTGAGACAATAGTTAGAATAGTGTACAAATAAATAGTTTAATAAGGAAATTTTTGAAAGGAATAATGTGGCTAGGATATTTTAGATATAAGTAAATTGGTTGGAATATTCTATAAACAAATAAATTCGTTAAAATATTGTTTAAAGAAGTAAATTCATTAGAATATTAAACAAACAAATAAAATTATTAGCAAATTTTATAAACAAATAAAATGTTTATGCATATGAAATGTTTAGTAACTAATATTATTATTTCGTAGGTCAATTTATTTTTATTTTTCGTTTAATCACAAATTGTAATATTGTTATTGTAACAGTAATTCATATATTTTATCTATACGTTTTTATAGTGCTTCATTTTTTTCTATATATTTGCTCCTTCTACGTGTTTATATATATATATAGAGAGAATTTCATCATATCTCTCAACTAATTTTTCATCTTAACTTGTTTCATAATAATTGTAGTAACCTTTCATCCTAACTTGTTTTGTATTAATTTTACTACTCTTCATCCTAACTTGTTTCATAATAATTCTACTAACCTTTCATTCTAACTTGTTTCATAATAATTCTACTAACCATTCCTCCTAACTTATTTCATAATAATTAGACTAATCTTTCATTCTAACTTGTTTCATAATAATTCTACTAACCTTTCTTCCTTACTTATTTCATAATAATTGTACTAACTTTCATTCTAACTTGTTTCATAATAATTCTACTAACCTTTCTTCCTTACTTATTTCATAATAATTGTACTAACTTTCATTCTAACTTGTTTCATAATAATTCTACTAACCATTCCTCCTAACTTATTTCATAATAATTAGACTAATCTTTCATTCTAACTTGTTTCATAATAATTCTACTAACCATTCCTCCTAACTTATTTCATAATAATTAGACTAATCTTTCATTCTAACTTGTTTCATAATAATTCTACTAACCTTTCATCCTAACTTGTTTCATAACAATTCTACTAACTTTTTATTCTAACTTATTACATAATAATTGTACTAATCTTTCATCCTAACTTGTTTCATAACAATTCTACTAACATTTCATTTTAACTTACTTCATAATAATTCAACCACCCTTCTTCTTAAGTTATTTGTTTGTTTTTGCACACAAGGTGTTATAAACAATGAGACTTAAGATTCTTCGTAACTTGTACAATCGTCCTAAGTAGTTATTCACCGCGATAGTAATAATTTTTAAATAATTCGTAAAACATTGCAGATAATGTATTCAAATACTTCTCCATACTTTTCTATACAACTCATGTCCTCTCTCAGAAAGGTTATTTAAATTTACTGTTTTTAACATTCCATCAGAATACGGGGTTCTATCTCTGCCGTGGATAGCCTAGTATGTTTCGACCCCGTAAACACAGACATTCATCACTTTTTGAAAAGTCTTTAGTTTTCTTTTTTTGCAAATTATCCTAATAACCACTTAAGTTTCTCCAATAAAGTAGTTCTTTCTCGGACAGTGTGCATTCAACTAGAAATCATGTTTGAGAGAAACATGTTTTAAGAAAGGTTATTTTTATATTCACTGTAGATGTTACCTGATAAAGTAATTCTGTGTTAGCCAACTTGTTCGACTGGTTTTATAAAATCTTCGAACTAACTACTCTGGAGAATATTACCAGATCATACTGTTTTACAGCTGAATACTATATCCGAATTGTTACAGGTTTCACTGTAAACAGAAGCTGTAAATATTTCTAGCAACACGCACGGTTTAAATAAGGTATTGAGTTATTTCACAAGCTCATGATGTATAAAAGAAAACAAATGAAATCTTGTATGTAGACGTAATTTCAGAAGCTTTCGAAGTTAGTTTTGAATCGGTTTGATTCTGTTTTTCCACCTAAACCAACTGGCACCTGCGCCGGTGGGTCCTAAACAGTGGTTACAAGAATAACGATTTTAGTTTTAATCAACCTTCGACGTGAGCTCGGCGGCATGGCGTGTTAAGGCGTTCGACTCGTAATCCGAGGGTCGCGGGTTCTAATCCCGGTCGCACCAAACACGCTCGCCCTTTCAGCCGTGGGGGCGCTATAATGTGACGGCCAATCCTACTATTCGTTGGTAAAAGAGTAGCCCAAAAGTTGGTGGTGGGTGGTGATGACTAGCTGCCTTCCCTCTAGCCTTATACTGCTAAATTAGATGACGGCTAGCGCAGATAGCCCTTTAGTAGCTTTGCGCGAAATTAAAAAAAACAAAGCATAAGTGTAATTGTTATTACAGTAAGAGATAAATGTTTTCATTGCTATAATGTTAACACATTTCAGAACATACATGGAAATTTTGGGAAGTTAACCTTTCAACTATTTACACGATGACGAGAAGACAGTGGAAACTTGTAACGTTGAAAAAGTCACACAAAGTTAAGAAATTTGAATAGTATATTTTTGAAGTTTCACAAACCATTTCTTCTTAGAAAGTAAAACTCAATATAATGTAGTAAAAAAAAACACTTATTTTTATTACCGCTTTTTTCTCTTTGTGGCATCTACAACATTATATTGAGTTTTACCTTGTATATAACGCTTGATATTCTGGATTTTCTTCATATTTCAACGTGGATAGTCACATAAAACAAGTCTTACTGAATAAAGTTGTTTGTCCGTAGACACATACTACACAATAGGCTGTCGGTTTCAAACGTAACTCAGCAGATATACCGATGTGCTAATGTGGGTGGCCAAACTCGATCTGAAGTCTAGGTGTTGCAAATGCAAACATTGCATAGAGTAAGGGGGTTAGGTACGAGTTATTAGATGGTCCCTAAATTACTGGTACGTACGCCGCTGTATATCGTGCTTGACCGAGTTGTGCCATGTCGTGAATGACAAATTAATTACGTCTTCTCTCGAGCTTCTAGAAGCACGAGGACATATTTTACGTTCCGCTGGTGACGCAGCTAGCTTGTACTTTGTAGGTTCATTGCCAGTTTTAAATTATCGTTAATTTGTTTTAAAGAAATACATACATGTTTACTGTTTCAGTTTTGAAGATTTCGCGAAGTCTGAATAACAGAATTGGAACTGATGTACTGTATGACACATAATTACCGTACACCTGGTTATAATAGATGTGTTATTTTACGTACTGAGGAATGGTCGCAGGATGTAACTGTCACGCCACTCACACGACCCCAAAGTACAGAGCGCGTTTTCACGTTAAACCAAGGATTCACATCTCGAGCTCGCCAACAACTCGGCCCATTACCTACATGCTTTTAAACGTCGATGTAAAATGCTAAATAAATTTAAATATAACTAGGATTCTTCTGAGTTTACTCTTAAAGATAATGCAGCGATTTTTACTAACGAAATACCTACACATAAGTAATTTTAATTATATGCTTTAACCTTCATTCTGCGTGTCAAAAAGACTGTATCATCTCAAAACGTATAACCATTCTTGTGTGATAGTTATGAGTTATGCTATTTAAATATAACCATTCACATAGGTAGTAAATGTAATAGAGTTATGTTATTCAACCATATTATCCTCTAGCATTTTATCGCAGAAAAAAGTCCCTACGCTGTTTTTGTGGAGAACCATCAAAGAAATAACTCATGTTGATATGTAAGATTATTTTATACGTTTCTGATTTACCAATACACATTAGTACATTTGTAAGTAGAAAAACAAAAACAACAAAGAACAGTTAGAGATAAGTTCAATAAACGTTTGCTTTAATGTGTGTAACAAAACTATTTGAAACCGGTTGTTTCTTTCGGCGTGAATGGAGAAACTATGTGGCAAGGTTACAGTAGCAGTAATGTAAATCTAAAGGACGGCCTTGTTATTAGACGCTTGACTAACTTATCTCCTACGTGGATAACTCTTGGCCTACAAGCGTTAAAGAAGCGTTAACTGCTTGTTAGTATGTGTCTTGTTTACAAATATTTTTTCGCATACTCTCGCGCAATCGTTTGAAACGCACAAAAATAGAAAAATCTGATTATTTTACTATGCGAGATGAACAATCTTTTGAACAATCTCGATGTGTTTCGAGCTTGGGGGATATGACAGAGTTACTTAACCCTAACTCTACTGAACAAGCTGGTTAAAAGAAGTGTATTATAAGAACACATTGTGTCAATACACGAGGTTTTTAATATTCGTGAAATTAGTAAAATTTGCGCAAACGTGAACTTAAACTGGTCGCCAGTTCGTCTGATTCATAGTAAAGTTAATTTAAATAAAGTAATAATAGTAAATACATAATTAGCACAAAGTATAATAAAATAAAATAGTGTCTTGTTACTAATTCTTATCCTAAAAATCTGATTTGTAAAAAGACAAAACGTAAATGTAATAAGTAGAGCTCCCCTTCCTGCAATGGCTCAGTGGAAAGCCTACAGACTGATAAAGATTGTACAGATTTCGATAACCTTGGTGAGCACAGTTAGGATACCCCGGTGTGTATATTTGTGTTTGATTATAGAAAATCACCTTAACGATGTATATATATTAATATTTAGCGCCTATAGCACTACTTTATTTGTCGTATTTGAGCTGGACGGAAGAATTTCCTTGGTTTTTGTGGACATGGAAGATACAGTGTGGCTGAAATAATATGACCTTCTTTACTTTTACTCGTGGTTTCTTATAATTTAACCACCTCGCTAATGATACACAGTATCGCTAATGGCACACAATATACCTACTTACAATCACCTCGCTAATGATACACGCTATATCTTCTGACAACCATCACGCTAACGATACACACTACACGTACTGACAATCATCTCGCTAACGATACACAGTATACCTACTGACAACCATCCCGCTAATGATACACGCTATACCTACTGACAACCATCCCGCTAATGATACACGCTATACCTACTGACAACCATCCCGCTAATGATACACACTATACCTACTGAAAAGCACCTCGTTAATGATACACAGTATACCTACTGACAACCACCACGCTAACGATACACACCTCGGAATTATTTCTGCTTCGTCATATCTGGGCAAGTCTGAAAATGTTAATTGCAGGTAGATATATATGTAGATACATGCCGCTGTATATAGGATGTTCCAAAAGTTGGTTGTTGTTGGCAGAATATTTACACAGATTTACAAAAACTGCTAAAAACGTCCATCCTTATAGATCTTCAGGGCAGGTCACCTCTTCCTGCTTATCAACCTCAATGCTGTTATGTAAAAAGATTTCACAGGGAAAAAAAAGCAATATTCCCTACACACTACAATGACATTGGATTTTGTGCCCCCCATCCCGTGTTATAGACAGATTACCAACCTGACACGAGAGTAGCTATATTTAGGAAACATGATACAACAATGGCTAAATTTATGAAACATAGCATAAAAATAACTATATTTGTGGAAAGTGACGAAAGAATAGCTATGCTTGGGGATTGTGACACACGAGTAGCTATATTTGGGGAACGTGACACAAGACTAACTATGTTTAGGAAACGCGATAAAAGAATAGCGAAATTAGTGGAGCGTGACACAAGAGTAATTATTTGGGGAATGTGACGCAAGGTTAGCTATGTTCAGGAATTGTGACACAATATTAGCTGTATTTGTGGAACGTGACACAAGATTAACTATATTTGAAAAATGTAACGTAAGATTAACTATATTTGGGGATTGTGATGAAAGGTTAGCTTTAGTTGGGGAACGTGACGTAACAGTAGCTATATTTGGGAATAATTATGGTGGTACAAAGACATTATTTAATGTGTACACATTAGCGTGAACTCTGTTTTTAAACTAGATTTTTTATTAAACAGAACATAAAACAAACTACGTAATTTTGTACAGGTATAAACCGCTGACCCCATATCAGGGTAAAACTCAGGTATAAACCGCTGACCTCACATCAGGGTAAAACTCAGGTATAAACCGCTGACCTCACATCAGGGTAAAACTCAGGTATAAACCGCTGATCTCACATCAGGATAAAACTCAGGTATAAACCATTGACCCCACATCAGGGTAAAACTCAGGTATAAACCGCTGACCTCACATCAGGGTAAAACTCAGGTTTAAACCGTTGACCCCACATCAGGGTAAAACTCAGGTATAAACCGCTGACCTCACATCAGGGTAAAACTCAGGTATAAACCGCTGACCTCACATCAGGGTAAAACTCAGGTATAAACCGCTGATCTCACATCAGGATAAAACTCAGGTATAAACCATTGACCCCACATCAGGGTAAAACTCAGGTATAAACCGCTGACCCCACATCAGGGTAAAACTCAGGTATAAACCGCTGACCTCACATCAGGGTAAAACTCAGGTATAAACTGCTGACCCCACATCAGAGTAAAACTCAGGTATAAACCGCTGACCTCACATCAGGGTAAAACTCAGGTATAAACCGCTGACCCCACATCAGGGTAAAACTCAGGTATAAACCGTTGACCCCACATCAGGGTAAAACTCAGGTATAAACTGCTGACCCCACATCAGGGTAAAACTCAGGTATAAACCGCTGACCTTACATCAGGGTAAAACTCAGGTATAAACCGTTGACCCCACATCAGGGTAAAACTCAGGTATAAACCGTTGACCCCACATCAGGGTAAAACTCAGGTATAAACCGCTGACTTCACATCAGAGTAAAACTCAGGCATAAACCGCTGACCCCACATCAGGGTAAAACTCAGGTATAAACCGTTGACCCCACATCAGGGTAAAACTCAGGTATAAACCGCTGACTTCACATCAGGGTAAAACTCAGGTATAAACTGCTGACCCCACATCAGGGTAAAACTCAGGTATAAACCGCTGACCTCACATCAGGGTAAAACTCAGGTATAAACTGCTGACCCCACATCAGGGTAAAACTCAGGTATAAACCGCTGACCTCACATCAGGGTAAAACTCAGGTATAAACCGCTGACCTCACATCAGGGTAAAACTCAGGTATAAACCGTTGACCCCACATCAGGGTAAAACTCAGGTATAAACCGCTGACCTCACATCAGGGTAAAACTCAGGTATAAACTGCTGACCCCACATCAGGGTAAAACTCAGGTATAAACCGCTGACCTCACATCAGGGTAAAACTCAGGAACGTCAATTGACCAAAACCTTCGGAAAGTGAAAGCAGACAAAGAAGAGTGGCATCGCATGCGATTCCCATTTCAACAGGGGACCGTAGACTATGACGTATTTTGGGTGTATAATTATTGATTCTGCTTGATTATAAATGTCTACCAGAAACTGTCATTTGGTGCACTCTTGGAGAGGGGTCAGGTGCTTGCTCCTGCTGCCTCCCCAAATGACGCTCATGATAAAATTCAACCTATTATATATTATTTTATAGTAATTTCGGTAAAAATAGTCAAGAAATAACTATTTACAATTTTTAAATGGTATTTTAAGTTCTGTAGATTAGTGTTTTGCGAGAAAAAGAAATCATATTTATGCATCACGATTAAATGTTCTTTTCTTTGTAAGAAAGAATAATAAGGTTAAGGCACTCGACTCGTAATCCGAGGGTCACGGGTTCGAATCCCCGTTGCATCAAACATGCTCGCCCTTTCAGCCGCCCCCCGCTAGTACAGCGATATGTCTCCGGATTTACAACGCTGAAATCAGGGGTTCGATCCCCTCGGTGGGCTGAGCAGATAGCCCTTTGTGGCTTTGCTATACGAAAACAAACAAACAAACAAACCCTTTCAGCCGTGGGGGGGGTATAATAATGACGGTCAGTCCCACTATTCGTTGATAAAAGAGTAGCCCAAGAGTTGGCGGTGGGTGGTGATGACTAGTTGCCTTCCCTCTAGTCTTACACTGCTAAATTAGGGACGGCTAGAGCAGATAGACCTTGTGTAGTTTTGTTGTAGCTTGTCGGTAATTATGTTTTCCAAGACTGAACGTGTGGTCTTTTTAGTTGATTAAAAAAGTAAAGTTAAAATAATGACGTAAAGTTAATGTATTTACAATTAACATTTATATTATAACAGCTACAATGGAATTTATTGTGAATCAAAGTTAAAATAACGACAAAGTTAATGTATTTACAATTAACATTCATATTAAAACAACTACAATGGAATTTGTTGTGAATCAATGTTAAAATAATGATGTGAAGTTAATGTATTTACAATTAACATTTACATTAAAATACACTTCGTAGCATACTAAAAGTTAATATATTATGTTCTGGTGTCTTGAGACTTATTTAAAAAAGATATATATGTATACCAGAAAATGACATAATATTCTCAAAATTTTCATAATGAAAACATTACGTTTAACTTAGTGAATTGTCATATTTATTCAGATCTTGAGAATATTACGCCTGTGGTGATGACATGTGGTGATTAATAAGCATCCTAACTCTAGTTCGTTGCTCCGCGTACTTCAGCCATTAAAACTGATCCATTGTGAAAAATGTGTTTGCGACGTGTTTCAAGATCGTGTGCAATACATCCAGCTAGCAACGTGATAACACGGCTAATAATAACAAAGTATTTTCTTTTCTATAAACGAACGTACGTGTCATTCACTCATGCTCCAATGGGAGGATAGTAATAAACTATAAGCGCGCGCACGAGCGTGTGTGTGTGTGTGTGTAATTATAAATCTATGGCCGCTAGCGAAGTGTTTTTGAAGAACAAATTGAGAATACGTAACCACACCAAGACCACGGAATATATAGGTCATTGGCGTGTAGCAGCAAACCTAATTTTTATTGTCCTGATTTCTCTAAAATACTTTTTCCTAATACGTGTTACGTGTTAGTTTCGGTCAAACTGCCCGAGGAAAGTGAGCTGTTAAAAGAGTAAGCAAGAAACTTTTAACAAAAATTTGAAAAATGGAGCAGCTTATAGGTATATGTGTATATATATATATAGGTATATACAACACAAATATGGCGTGACATTGATTTTTTTCTTCGCCCGTGATAGAGTTCAATAATTATAATAACAACAAAAAGGAGACAGTACCAGTTCCCGATTGTACCGAACAGATGTTAAGGACATTTCATTAAGTGTAGATGAACACAAAGGAATCGTTTTTAAAAGAACTTTGACTTTTCACGTTTCAATGAAGACTGCGAGTTAGAAGAGATAACCGCACTTCGAGGTTCATCTTGTCATCAGTATAAAAGGCGAGAGATTCGGCAAGGACAACATTCATCCATTGCATTGCACCGATCTCGCATATCTGAAGAGTTTCTGAGAGCATCGTCGACAACATGGTAAGCTGTACAGTCTTCATTCTATCTTAACGCTGTAAATAGGATTCTATATTACAAGTACAGTTTATAAAGTTACTAAGCCTTTTACTTTGGGCTACAGACTGTTGCTAGATCGTTAAATAAAGACGTTTGTGTTTGTTCTCCTGTGTATCTACGTGAGAAAATGTGTGAGTGAAATAATATTGCCTCCCTCAGTGGCAGAACAGTATCATTACGGACTTACAACTCTAGAAACCGAGTTTTGATACCTGTGGGACAGAGCACAGATAGATAATTGTGTAGCTTTGTGTTCAACTACAAACTAGCAGACAAATAACATCTCAAAGTAAACATAAACTTTTTCTTGAATGTTGCATGTTTTGAAAATTCCAAAGTTTAGTTTGGATTTAAAAAAGCATACTATGTTGTTGTTGTTGTTTTGAATTAAGCACAAAGCTACACAATGGGCTATTTGTGCTCTGCCCACCACGGGTATCGAAACCCGGTTTTTAGCGTTGTAAGTCCGCAGACATACCGCTGAGCCACTGGGGGTAAAAAGCATACTAATTAAATACAGATTAATTAATTTGTTAATCCTCTTACAACGGGTGAATATCTCAGTAAGTTTCACTACCAAATAAACCACCGATAGGCAGATTTTTCAATACGAAAAACCGCCAATACATGGTTTTTGCCATGAGGGAAACCATGGATGGCTGGATTTTTACCACAAAGGAACCATCACCAGGAAAATAATTACCTGACACCACAATAGACTTTGTTTGCTTGTTTGTTGCTAAGCACAAAACAACTTAATGTGTTACCTGTCCTGTGCCCACCACGAGTATCGAAACCCGATTTTTACCGTTCTAAACCCTCAAACTCAACTACCGGTGGGCACCATAATAGAAGTAAAACAATAAGCCAAATGTTTCTAATATAGTACTAGCTGAAATATAAAAAATACATTACTAAGATATGTTACTATGGTAAAGTAATCTTTTGTGTTCAATTTACTTTGTAGCAAATATGTGTCTGCTACTTCTGTGTTAAAAAATGTAGAAGGAAAATAATTATTAAGTTGGAAAAAATATTTTCCCTGATAAAATCATGAACCATTTATTTATTTGGTGCAAAACGTTTATTATTATACCAGTGTACATCTTTAAATTACACTATCTCTGATCATTCAAGGTCTGCTTCATTCTGAAATTTCCATTTATTATTGTATAATTGTAACATATAAGTTAAAAACAATTTTTGATTTTTGTAAGATGTCGGACTTATAAGAATTTTTTCTCTAAAAATATTTTGCAAATGATCCCTCCGTGGGACCGCGGTTAGTTTACGGATTTACAAAGTTAACATTAGAGTTTCGATTTCCCTCGGTTGGCAAAGCAGATAGGTTTTGCAATAAAAGCACACACACATACACACATTCATGTAGTTTCGCAAATGTTTTATAATGTATATACCAGCAACACACTTCATAGCCAAATGCAGTCAATAAATGTTTGTGTTTTTCTTATAGCAAAGACACAAAAGCATCTTCCGTATCCACCGAGGGGAATCGAACTCCCGATTTTAGAATTGAAAATCCGAAGACTTACTGCTGTCCCACGCAGTCAATAAATTTAGAATATAGCCCCCTAGCGGCGTCTTGTATACGAATTTTCTTTGTGCGATGTTACCTTTTGTGAATTTGTACATTTACAAATACACAAAACTACTGAGTAACCATTTACAAATTAGTTGCTCTCCCGAACTGATCGGCGATGTGACTAACGAAAGCATTAAAGACGCTTTAGGTCCTCTTGGGGTATTTAAGAATATTTCGGTCACAATAATGGTGAATCCTCTAAGTTAAAACACCTAGCTATGCATTGATATAGTACTTGAATTGGCAATGTATTTCAACTGAATCAGTCTCATTGTTTGAAAAGATGAAAGGACGATCGCTTACAATAGCTTTAAGGTCATTATTTATCACAACCTATAGTCACTCTAACATTATTATCTAACCTATATTTATTCCAACATTGTCATCCTAACCAATAACTACTCCAACATTGTTATAACCTATAGCTCCTTCTGCATTGTTCTTACTGATATCTGTAGTTTAATCCATGTTTAACGAATTTAAAACATTTTATGTATATGTATATAATTGTAATTAAGTTAATCACAGCCGCCAAGAAACCTAAAAGAAAGGGAAAGAAATAGAACTATTTATTTCTCAGTATCATTCTATTTAGGGATATATGTCTTTAATTATATCTTCACTGTATACCTAAGTATACAATAATATGCCCAACATTCATGTAGTGTTTGACATGTACGAAACATGTTGAATTTTCTTCTTACTTCTAATACGAATTACGAAACGAAAACAATATTTCTTTCCAACTAATTCTGACAAGGAAAAAAAATCTTTCTAATGAAAATTCAAGCGACATTTCTTTTCATTTTTACAGGGTTCTAGCACCATACTGTTTATTCTCCTGGCAGCTGTGAGCCTTGTCATGGGCGGAGGGTACGGAGGAGGATATGGTGGCCATGGCGGAGGGTATGGTGGTGGACACGGAGGTGGTTACGGTGGCGGCGGATATGGTTATGGAGGGATTTATGGTATCCTCTGTCACTATCCAACTCATGTCACTGTAAGATCCCATGGTGGTTATGGAGGAGGAGGATACGGGGGAGGTCGTGGAGGTGGCTACGGCGGAGGTGGCTATGGAGGAGGTTATGGAGGTGGCCACGGCGGAGGTTATGGAGGTGGCTATGGAGGAGGTCATGGAGGTGGCTATGGAGTTCAAATACCAATTTTTACTATACTGGGTTATAGTAAGCATAGTGGAGGAGGATATGGGGGAGGCTATGGGGGAGGTTACCACTGATAACAGCCAATTATATTTTCTTCCCTCTGGTTTTAATTCTGATGGTGGTGATATAACACAGGTCTTACTTCACTACCTTTTTCAATGCTCAATATGTAAATACCGTTTATAGGTTTCATAAACTAAAAAGCCACGTGGATACAGTTTTTGTCTTTTGGGATTTCACTTTTATAAAAGAACACAGGCCCTTGGCAAATCTTTCATTACATTGTAGAGGGTTGTTTTTTTCCCCTGTACATAATGTGAATTTGTAAAGAAGAGCACGAACTATGTAAGAAACCGTCGTATCATTGCTATGTTCTTCTCACTATAGTAAAGTGTTGTTAACAAAGAGAAAAATAATGATGCATAATTTCAAAAAAACGAAATGTTTTATTTTATATATGGGTTAAAATAAATGAAGGTTAATGTGCGCAAACTTAAGGTGTTCTAGTGTTATAACTGCAACCATTTTTCACAAGGGTATATCCATATACGTACATGCATGTAAACCTTTTTGTGTACTCTCTGAAAATACGATATGTTTAAATAAAACATAGTTTTAATTTTGAAAATGTGATATTTATTTTCATGAAATCTCATAATATACAATTTGAAAAGGCCAGAGCCAGATAAAATGAGGAGAAAACAAAAGCTAGTGTTAAAAACATGAGTCTAACATGTCTGTCCAACTAACCTGAAATTTAACACGTAAATGCACTAAACAACGGATAAGAAAACTTGCATTGTAGCACAATGTAACACAAAAGATACTTTAAAAATAATTAGTAAATGTTTGTTTGTTTTTGAATTTCGCGCAAAGCTACACGAGAACTATCTGCGCTAGCCGTCCCTAACTTAGTAATGTAAGACTAGTGAGAAGGCAGCTGGTCATCACCACTCACCTCCAACTCTTGGGCTACTCTTTTACCAACTAATAGTGGGATTGACCGTCGTATTATAAAGACCCCACGACTGAAAGGGCGAGAAGTTTGGTGTGACGGGGATTTGAACCCTCGACTTTCGGATTACGAGTCGAACGCCTTAACCCACCTGGCCATGCCATGCCGTTAAAATAGTTACGTTCATTATTATGCTCATTTTCAGTTCAGATTTATGCAGACAGCTTGCTTTCATCAGAAGTAAATGTTTATTACATATATCATAAGTCATGACACTTTTGTAACGTATTGTGGCCGTTGTGCGTTATTTGAAATTGCAATGTGTGACTAAAGTGCCGAAAATCGACAAAATGTACAAATAGCGTTCCACTCAGCAGATGAGTCCTCGTATTACGAAAATCTTAGTAGTAAGTGATTTTTGGGGCATTCACAACAGATCTGAAACGTTTTTCTTTTAAATACCTCTCATTTTGAACCCCAACGAAACAACTTAACACGAACGTAAAGGGGAAGAAAATACCTGAAGTGAACTTGTTCTTACTTTAAAATATAGGTGCGCTACAAGCAGAGTAAGTGTAAGATGTAAACAATACACATTCCGGAACAGAGAAATTTAACGAGTAAAATACTTAAAATACGATCAAATAATCTTTTAAATGAAATCTTTGATCGTACTTAAGTAATAGGATACATATTGCAGGCAAAAGTTTACCTTACTACAATGAGCGAAAATTTGCATCTTTCTCTCTCTATATATATATATATATTATATAGGCCTAGTTCTTATTTCGCATCAGTGTTCTTAGGTACTTCATTAAACCCTTGGGTTATACAAGCCTAGCTCTTCCTTTGCAGAATCGCGTTTAAACTGAAAAATTATATAGGCCTAGTTCCTATTTCGCAACAGTGTTCTTCAGTACAGCTATTTTTTTCCTTTGGAGAACCGTTTTTTTTTAAGCGCACAATTATTTAAACTGAACCTTAAATTTGTAGTTCTGCTTTCAAGTTACCGACTTATTGGTCGTTAATGTGCTAGGTATAATTTATCGTATACATATATATATATATAATATACATACGGTATACGAAACAAGTTATTCCTTGTTAGACATCGTAACTATCAGTTGTGCTTGTGAAACGGGAACTAATTTTATGAGCGTGAAATATCTTGAATAAGATCCGAAGTCTACTTAGTATGATTAAAAAGTTTATGTTTTGTTTTTTTGTTGTTCGTGTATTTTCACATTTCTCTCTCTTATCGTTCTCACGCACGCACACACACCGATGGGACAGCTGTAAGTATTCGGTTCGATTCCCATCGGTGGACATTTACTGTCTCATTTTATGGATCAATATTTTCCAGACCAAAAAAAGGCTTGAATAAATTTGAAATACACTCAATGCAGTTATTTTGTTTAAATGCATATAAAGAAAACATTACTTAGGTAGTGTCACCAAGGGAGCTTTAGATGTATTGCACTTTTCACTAGTTAAGGTGGAAACATTAAATAATACACATCTGCCTTCACTAGAATATTCGGACCTCTTTTCTTAGTTAACTTTTAACTATTCCTGCTGAAATGTCCAAAGTCTGAAGGCTTATAACGCGAAAAACGGGGTTTCGGTACCCATGGCAGGCAGAACACATATAGCTTGTTGTGCTCAACAGCGACACCAATAGTCCTAAGAGTTATTGATACTAATGTAAGTTACGCTTTTCTTGTAGTTACGTAAAGTTGTTTTTTATTTAAATTTTTAAATAACATAAAACACTACTGTTTAATTCCTTCTAGCGAATGAATAAAGTATATTTTTTTATTTGTAAAATTTCATTGAATATATAGTTTAAAAAAAAATCTAAGATAATGGCGACCTGTTTAGTGTTTTTGTTTTTACCCTAAGCCCATGTTTCGGCCTAAAACACAATTACGTGTCTTTAATTAGGTACATTTATTTAGTCTCTCCTTTTGCTACCTCTCTGTAAAACTATTTTTGGTGTGTGTTACCTAGTATATAGTTTTATGTTGTATGTGCATTTTCTAACTGACCAAATCGTTGGAACTTCCACACAACAAATAACTAATAACTCACTAACACAGATCTTTCCATAAAGCTCTTTGAGACATAAAAGACATAACACTGATCCTCTGCGACTACTAATGCATCCATTTTTCCTCATTGCAATCTTTCCGTTGTTTTGATTTGTATAAAATGTACTGAACTAGTGGTTCGGTCTTTGTTTTGTAAGACCGCCGCTGTATGTTTTCTAATGGGCGTCTAATGGTACCCGCTGATTGGTCAGGTAGAGGATTTAGCGCTCGCTAAAGGTTTTATATGGACTCTGTCTTAAATGGTAAGCAATTAAGACTAAAGTGATAAGAACTTGAGCGCTGGTAATATTCAGTGAAATAAAATAAGCGGGAAGTGTGGCTCGGCTCAGCAATGAGTTATTATTATTTTCATCGGGTGTTTTTTCTCTTTTCTTTCATTGTTTTATACAAATAACGCGAGAGAAAATCAATAATTTGTTGGTCAAATAAGCAAAGCGAAGGCAGTTTACCTCAAGATGGAACACTAACCGTTTCTTATGTGTCTTCAAAATAGTATTCACGTAACCTGCAAAACATTCCATGTAGCAAAACTCGTGTGTTCGGAAACGTGATTTTTGTAAGCAACCACTCCCTGTTTCTTAAAATATTGGCTGTATCGAACCGGTCCAAAGTGAAGTACTTAACTCGCAAAAGTACGCGCACGCGAACAACTCTACGTGTAATAAAACTCGTATATTTGGAAACGTGATTTCCGTAAATACATGTTTATGTAAATTAGATGTTCACCATCATTAGTAAAACATATCTTAACAAATCATATCATTTCACTTTGCTTTAGTAACCGATACAGCGGCGTTATAATGTGACGGTCAGTCCCACTATTCGTTGGTAAAAGAGTAGCTTAAGAGTTGGCGGTAGTTGGTGATGACTAGCTGCCTTCCTTCTTGTCTTACACTCCTAAATTAGGGACTGCTAGCACAGATAGTCCTCATGTAGCTTTGCACGAAATGCAAAATAAACCAAACCAAATAAATATACGTATCGATCATGTAAACTGAAATGGATTAGAATAATCAAAATTGGCGTAAGCAAACTTCAAAGCAGGGGCACGTTAATCATGTGTCAGAGAACTTTAGAATTACGTAAGCTAAATAAATAATAATTATGTTCGCTGTAGAATTTAAAGAAGAAACCATTTCAACTGTTCTCGGAGTTCATCGTAATTAGTTTACACTCGTACGCTAAATTTGATTCGTTTCACGAGAGGAAAAAATTTGAAAATGTTTAATTTCACGTCTCTGAAGAACTTTTACCTTCAGTCGAAGATGAATGTTCTTAAGTATGAATAAAATTGTAATGTGTCGCTGTAACCATGACGAAGTCGAATGAAATGGAGAAAGGAACGATGAACAGAGTCTCGAGGGAAACCAAAAATTAAGAAGAAATTAACCCAAAGGAGTATATAATAGAACGAGTGCCGAGTACAGTCGCCCACCCGAAATTCGTTAAATATTCAATCTGGAAGAACATAACTGAAGCTCGTTAAGTTTTCACAGAGTTATACTGATCACAACGCCCCCTAGTGGCACAGCACTAGAAACCGAGCTTCGACACTCGTGGTGAGCAGAGCACAAATAATCCATTGTGTAGCTTTGTGTTTAGTTGCGAACAACAATCATTTCTGTCGCAAGTACGGTGAAAGTGAACATTGTAACTGTGGCAATGAATCTATTTTTTTAAAGATAAACACAAAGCTACGCAACGGATGATCTGTCCTGTGTCCACTACGGGTATCGAAAGCCGATTTTTAGCGTTGTACGTCCGCAGGTCTTCTGCTGACCTACTGGAGGGTCCACTGTGAGATTATAGATGTAGACACATAGCGTATATAACATAATATATAATGCTATCGTTAAAGAGCCCAACACACAATACAAGGCGTCCTTTTAGCTATGGGAGTGCTATATTGTGATGGTCAATCCCACTATTCGTTGGTAAAAATATGAGCCAAAGAGTTAGTGATAGGAGGTGATGACCTGCTGCCTTCCCTCTAGTCTTACACTACTAAATTAGGAACGGCTAGCACAGATAGCGCTCGTGTAGCTTTGCGCGAAATTAAAAAAACAAACAAAGAAATAAACTCCGATTCGATATTTTCGAATGTACACCAGTGGTGAAAGGAAATAAGTCTACAGGAAAAAGGAATCACAATTTTGTAGAATACAAAATTACATGAAAAAGTTGCATCGTGTTTAAATACTAATAATAATTAAAGTAATACAACAAGAAATATTTTAAATCAATTATTAACTGACAATACATGACTTCTACACATTGACCTTTCTGTTAAATAAAGACGCAGAAAAACGGAAAAAATTTTACATCAAAATGCTTGTAAATATATATGTGTTCGTGTTCGTATTGTGACATTCTTTCGTAGATTTACATCGCTTACGCTAAACTTTAGAATTTAGTTTAGAATTCTATTTCATGAAAAGAAACCTTTCGTCATACTTCTCTTCCATTCTTCTCCCAGATGTACATTATATCTTTTGTTTTAGGACAAATTTATTCTATCTTTTGTTCTCATGTTTACATTTATTACTAATTGTGTATAGAAGCACTCTGCATAAAGAAATAAACCATTTTCTATTTGATTTAAAATTCAGTTCAACCTGTATATCTTTATATGCACAGTCGATTTGATTTGATACAAATATTTCGGAGTGATTAGATTCGAGAAAAAAAAATGCGATTTTCAGAGCCATAATTTATATACTTTTAGAACAGTTGACATTTTGGCACAACTGCTCAAAGATATGTTTTGATAAAAAATAGCTGATAGGAACATTCAGTTCCAGATTCCCGCCTTTACCACCTATCCATTTGCCCTGTTCATCCATCTTGCTGATTTATTTCTCTGGATGTTTTCCTTCTGCTTTGTCTCCCAAGGTACCTTGGAGTTCTTAGGAGAGTCAGCGAGGGTGTTTCATCATCTTCATCCACTGAAAGGCACGATATTAGACCACATCCTGTTCTAAACTACCACCCCTTGTTCCTTCATCCTTTCGATAAGCAGATAAAAACACAATGATTTAGAACGTCATGGTTTTAACAGTTGCTGCATGCTCTCCATTCATAAAAACACAGACGCCTGTTTGAATCCTCGGCTTATAATTTCACTTTCGATCATGGATTCTCACGACTTCTAATGTAGTTTTATTCCATTAACGCTGTGGTTAAATGATTCGCTTGAGGAACAAAAAGACTAGTATGGTGGTTCCAGAAGAGCCTTGATATTGGATGAAAGACTTTATCGGCACTTGACGTGTTTGTTTGGTTTTGAATTTCGCGCAAAGCTACACGAGGACTACTAATTGTTGATAACTTCTTACCAAAGTAACTTAAATTATGAAAATAAAATCATTAATAAATAAAAACAGTTATACTATTTAAAGGTATGAAAGAAATAAAATAAAATGCAGCCGGTTTTTATTAATTCCTAATTCGTAGTGAGGTTTTCAACATCGAAATACAATATCTGCAGTAACCGTCCCTAATTTAGCAGTGAAAGCAACTAGTCGTCCCTACCCACTGCCATCTCTTTGACTCATTTTTAGCAACGAATGATGGGATTGACCGTTACATTATAACACCCCCACAGCTGAAGAGACGAACATGTTTAGTGTGACAGGGAATCGAATTTGCTACCCTCAGATTGTGAGTCGGGCTCCGTAATCACCAAGCTATGTCGAACCTACACTTCATATAACAGATGTATTGTAGTTTCTAGCTGTGACATATTCTAATTTCCTCTTCCTTTTACGTTTGCTGTTATTTATGTTCATAAAATAACAATATGTATCTTTACTTTATCCTTAGCCTACACTGATCTCTAACCTTTGTGTGTGTGTGTGTGTATACACAGATTTGCATCTTACAAAAAATAGAAGATAAATGTTTCGAACAAGTAATACCCTATACTACAATAACTGCGTTGTAATTTGTACATATATATTTTTTTTACTTTAAAGTTTCACGAGTTTGAAAAAAACAGCTCCATCAACAACTTTAAGATATATTATATTTTAATATTATAGTTTTTAAACTTCAGGTGTTCCCAGGGGATTTTCCAAAGGTTATTTGTACTTAATTGGTCGTTCTTCTAAATCGACCAGATGAACGCAGTTGGCAAATGTGACGTGAGATTCTCGGAAACACTGGTAGACTTCAACTTAAACATGAATTTTTCATTGCTTTAAGACAGTCGTTTAGCTTTTATAAATTGTGCGGCATATAGAAAAGTGAAACGTGACAGAATACTAATTGGTGTAAAACTTGTCAATACTACATATAAAGAAGTCGTACGTAATAGCATACTAATTGGTGTACAATTATCAATACTACATACAGAGAAGTTGCAAGTAATAGAATGCTACTCGGCGTATCATTTGTCAATACCACATATAGGGAAGTCGGACGTAATAGAATACTAACTGGTGCACTATTTGTCAATACTATATATAGAGAAGTCGCATTAGTACAATACTAATTTGTGTAAAACGTGTAAATACTACATATAGAGAAGTCTCACTAATAAGTACTAATTGGTGTAAAACGTGTAAATACTACATGTAGAGAAGTCTCACTAATAAGTACTAATTGGTGTAATGTCTGTCAATACTACTTCTACAGAAGTCGCACGTAATAGAATACTATTTGGTGTGCCATTTGTCAATACTACATGTAGAGAAGTATCGCTAATAAGTACTAATTGGTTTAATGTTTGTCAATACTATTTATATAGAAGTCGCACGTAATAGAATACTAATTGGTGTGTGATTTGTCAATACTACATATAGAAAAGTCGCACGTAATAGAATACTAATTGGTGTGTGATTTGTCAAAACTACATATAGAGAAGTCGCACGTAATAAAATGTTAATTGATGTACCATTTTTCAACATTAAATGGCAAATGAAGTGCTGTACTTTTGTTGGTCCTTCACTAAAGTGTTTTCTTTGTTCAGAATTGGGGTAATAAATTGCTCCAGGCCCCGTTTGTATTAATGTTTGCTTTCATGTCGCTTTGGGACATCTGCTGCGTCTACCACGGGTAATCGAACCCTTGAATGTAGCGTTATAACTCTGTATGCTTGTCATAGACTCACAAGAAAACTTGTTTACCAGCAGTAAGCTTCGCATTGGGTTGTCCACTGTGTTCAGCCTCGGGAATCGATCCCTGGATTTTAGCTTTATAAATCTGTAAACTTATAACTAACCCAAGGAGAGGGAGTCTTGTCTTATTTAAACTCTGTAAACAAATTCTAAGAACATCGTGATTTGGCGGATGAGCTACGTTCTTTTTTCCTGAGAATAAACATCGTGAAGAACAGAAACTAAAATGTTTCTTGCAGTTAGCCCCCTATAAATAATTAAATAAACAAATAAAAATTATGAATTGTTTACCAAAGTTGTGGGAAATTAAATATTTTCTAAGATAATCAAATGAAAGAACTCCTTCTCAACAAGCTTAATTTCGTAGCGACTTATTGTGTTTTTCTTCCTATAATATTAAATTTTGTCTTTTCATCATATCAATAATTAATAATATTTTATCAATCGAAATCTGATAATCCAGAGAATCCCTTGTTCACATTCAGTTTCTGCTTAATACATGGCGATATTTCTAAATTTTGTGTAATTATTTTGAGGTTCTAAGCAACTGTACAAGCCCGTAAGAATAAAATGAAACAGCTCAAATGTTTCATATACCATTAATTTTATTATTACAAATTACGATTTTTGCTTGCTTGATTAAAGTTAAGCACGAAGCTATACAACAGGCTGGCCCGGCATGATCAGATTGTTAAGGCACTCGACTGGTAATCTGAAGGTCGCGGCTTCGAATCTCTGTCGCACCAAACATGCTCGCCCTTTCAGCCGTGGGGGCGTTATAATGTGACAGTCAATCCAACTATTCGTTGGTAAAAGAGTAGCCCAAGAGTTTGTGTAGGGTGGTCATGATTAGCTGCCTTTCCTCTAGTCTTACACCGCTAAATTAGGGACGGCTAGCGCAGATAGCCCTTGTGTGGCTTTGCGCGAGATTCAAAACAAATCAAGCCGTATTTCCTCTTTTTGTTAAGTACTAGCTTAACGGAGACTCGAACATAGCACAGTACTTAAAGCATTCATGTTTCAAGTCCTGTTGCCAAAAAATACGCTCCACACTATAAGAATTAGAGTGGTTGTATAGATGCTTTTTCTTCAGCTGTCAGTCTAATATTCAAAACAAATATATTCCTCACAGAAAGAAAATGATGACTGTTAGTAAAAAACCAACGGTTTTAACAAGCTCAAAATTTATTAAATTGTCTTGTTAAAATTGAGAAATTTAAAGAATGATATGGTTCCAGGGCTAGATAACATTTCCCAAAGGATTTTAAAGAAGGTCAAGAATTAGATATGGGAGTCACTTGCCACTATTTTTTGTAAGTCCTTGAATAGTATACAAGTACCAACAAATTAGAAATTAATTAATGTCACTTTTATCTTCAAGAGAAGTAACAGAAGTTATTCCATTAATTATAGGACTACTTGTCTTACATCAGTTGAGGAAAAAATTGAATGTTTGGTAAATGATGCTTCGTAAAATAAATTAACAAAGTTTAGAATGTTATCGGATAGTCAACATGGTTTCATTAAGGGAAGATCTTGCTTTATAAATATTTTGACACACTTTGAAAAATGTTACTGCATATGTGGATGAGGGAAAGGGTGTACATTTGGTGTGTCTGGAGTATCAGAAAGTGCTATATGAAAGGCTTATAAAGAATCTTACTTCTGTACGTATGAGGAATAAGTTAACTAACTGGATAGAAGCGTGGCTTGATGGAAGAAAGCAGAGGGTTGATATAAATGGGAGTTTAGTCAAAATGGATTAATGTTCCAAGTTACTCTTGGATGTTCCAGGATACTCTAAGGTACTCAACCTTAGAGCCCAATCTAGAACCACTGCTCTCTTTGATTTACAATAATGACATAAATGAAGGAATGGTCAATACAATACATTGCTTATATATACTGATGATACTCAAGGTCTTGAGTGTTGCTGGCTGTGAAGAGGATACTGCTGATTTGGAAAAGGATTTCGACTTTTTAGTAACTTGTGCAAATAAATGTCAGATTAGTTTAAACTTTGATAAATATAAAATATTGCATGTTGGTTATCGTAATTTGGATAGGAATAACTTTAAAAGTGTTATGAAAGAAAAGGATCTTGATGTAATGGTTGATCAGTTTCTTAAGCGTGTTGTTGCTAGTGGAAAGACAAACAGAGTTTTAGGTTGTATCTATGAAAATATTGAATACAAGTCTAAAGAGGTTATAATTTCATTCCATAAGACACTGGTTAGGCCACATTTGGAGTATTGTGCTCCTTATCTTAGGAAGGACATTGAATTGTTGGAAAGGGTTCAGAGGACAGTTATTAAAATGGTACCTGGAATGAAGGAGTTGTCATATGAAGAGAGATGAAGATCCTTAAAACTGTTTTCTCTTGAAAAAAACAACAAGAATCAAAGGAAATCTCATTGAAGTGTGAAAGATTGTAAAAGGAACTGATAGTGGTGCTGCATCAACACTTTCACACTTAACAACGATATAAGAATAAAGGCTTGCTTTAAATTTTAATTCTTTTAGTTTGGTTTAGAGGATGAAACAGCCAAGGTGGACCAACGGGTCCCTTGTTATTCCTAAACATTAAACTTTGTGTCATATTTATGCAAAATCATCCAATAGTCTAGTGTAATTAATAATACTGATTATGCAATTATTCGATTATAAAACAAAACAAAATCATGTTTATCCAATGAATTCCAGTTCTTCCGCGTCTACAGCGCACTAAGTACAAGTAGAGCTGTGAGTATGAATTTAGATTGATAATGGCTTAAGTTTGGTATTTAAAACGTTATTTATGAATACGTATTAGCCACGCCCCCATCAGACGGCTTAGCTTTAAGGCTTATAACTCACGATCTATGCGGTGAGCATTTAACATCAAACAAATCTTTTACTCATAAGATATATATTTCAGAACGACCTCTTTTACTATTTGTCAAACTTCAGAGATTATTTCTCATTTCTCACTTTCACAAAAACGTTTTGAATTTAGGTAGTTGTTTGATTTGTTTTGAATTTTGCACAAAGCTACACGAGGGCTATCTGCGCTAGCCATCTCTAATTTAGCAGGGTAAGACTAGAGAGAAGGCAGCTAGTCATCACCACTCACCACCAACTCTTGGACTACTCTTTTAGCAACGAATAGTGGGATTAACCGTAACGTTATAACACCCCCCAAAGCTGAAAGGGCAAGCATGTTTAGTGTAACGAGGATTCGAACTCGCGACCCTCAGATTACGAGTCGACCGTCTTAAACACCTGGCCATGCCGGCACAATTTAGATAATATATAGATACATTAACTTCCTCTCTTAGAGTGTTAGTTAGTTTGTTTGTTTAGTATTAAACAAAAAACTACAGAATGGGCTATCTGTGCTCTGCCCACCACGGCTGTAGGAACCCGCTTTCTAGCTATTGTGGGGCATTTTAGAGTGAAACAAAAATAAGCCATTTTAATTTTGGCAGTTTTCTCACTTCCTTCTTAAGAATTGATCAAATTAAAATTTTATAGAAAAAATGTGAGTGTTTTTTTTATAACAAAGCCACAACGGGTTATCCGCTGAGCCCACCAAAGGAAATCAAACCCCTGATTTTAACGGTGTAAATCCGTAGAATTACCGCTGTACCAGCGGGGGGCAGAAAAAATTAGCTCTAGTATTCACAGCTTGTTTATTTGATAAGTACAAAGATAAATAATAGGCTATCTGTGCGGTTTAACCTGCAGGTATCGAAACTGAACTTGGGCGTGAAAAGCCATTGGTTTTTTTTAACCATTGGAGGTATTATTTGCAGAAAAAATAGTTCGTGTTATTCAAAGAAAAAAATTATTTACTTTAATCATAAAACAATAAAACAAAACAGCAGATCTGTAAACTTGTATATATTTGTAAGTCTGGCACGTTTGTTTCATATTTTCGTTACAACAGTAGTAAATATCCAAAGTCTACACGCTGCAGTGTTGCAATTTATATGGGGAGAGTTTCTTCAAAGAATTTTACATTTATGATATTTTTCATGTTGCTGTTTTTTGTTTTGTTTTTTAATAAATGGCTATAGTTTCTAAGACTTTAGAGAAATATTACGAATTAAACCTTCACAATATATAAATTTATATAGCGTAATAATTTTCTGAAAGTAATTGGAAACACCAAACCGTTTCTTTCTGCTATGGCTTTCCTCTAAGAGCTCTTTTAAAGAGAACAGAAGAAACCATAGTTGAAAGATCCATGGGTCTGTGTAGAGGTTTTAATTACGTATTAGTTATCAGCCAATCACTATTGACTTGGTTTTCGCAAATATAAAGTTTTTTTCATTACACAATAGGTTGCATGATATTTAACCTCACCTAGTAATCAAACAGTAGATAAAGAAACCAATACAGCTCGCCTCCACTCGTGTTATATTCTTACCTTACGTAAGTCCACTTATTCAAAATATACATTGAGGTTAAGAAGTTAGATTACAGGATCACTTACAAAAGTCGTAATGTTTTCAGACGAAACCCAAAACTCAAGCGCTTTCGAATAGTTGACTATTCTTCTAAAGAAGAATAAACCCTTTACGCTTCTGTTCAAAATATACTTCAGAGACGTGCTCTAACATTTTGTATTCGTTTAACAAAGAACATATTGAGACATTACACAAACTGTATTTTGCCAGAAAAAAAAAATGAAATATATTTTTCTTAATCTGTTCCATTGAAATTGTTTTTTCTAAATCACTATTTTTCAGACTTGCCTTATCCTTTCAACTAAGAACATATTGAGACATTACACAAACTGTGTTTTTCAGCCAAAAAAACATTGAAATATATTTTTATTAATATGTTCCATTGAATTTTTTTTCTAAATCACTATTTTCCAGAGTTGCCTTACTTAGTTTAATTGTGGTAGACGTTATTATTACAATTAGCATAACTATACGTTCAGAATAAAAATTTATACGAGCGTAGTTAGGGGTGTATAAGCTCTGTGGTTTCTACTAACGACTTATCACAATATTAAATTATCTATACGTCTGTGAAATGGAACCAGTGCATTTTAAAATTGTTTGTAAGTAAAACATTTCAAAGAATCCAGTTAGATTAATAAAGTATTAGGAACGCGGTATTAACACCTAGGATGAATTCAAGAGGCTTTAGTAGAAAGTATTAGAAAAATAAGAGGTGCTCAAGACATTCTCATGGTTATTGTTTGGGTTGTTTTAGAAATTCGCGCAAAGCTACACGAAGGCTATCTGCGTTAGCAGTCCCAAATTTAGCACTGTAAGACTAGAGGGAAGGCAGCTAGTCATCACCACCCACCGCCAATTCTTGGGCTACCCGTTTACCTACGAATAGTGGGATTGTCTATCACATTATAACGCCCCCACAAATGAAAGGTCAAGCATGTTTGGTGTGACGGGGATTTGAACCCGCGATCCTCGCATTACGAGTCGAGTGCCTTAACCACCTGGCCATGTCGGGGCCTCATGGTTGTTATAATAATTTTTATCAAAACAATGGACACAGATTTTGTGTGTATATTTGTTTTCACACTCTTCCAAAAAGCTATACAATGACTACCTGTCAGCTGCACTCCTTACTAACTCTAGTACTGTTATTAATTGAATCGAATAATAGGGTTTCATCTCTATAACACTAAAGTGTAGAGTGCGTTTTTACATTTAAACTAGAAACAAAATTCTCGAATTAACAGTGAAAAGTACTCTAACCTTTAAATAAGAAATTATAAAACTATGCTAGGTATAGCTAATGTCAGTGGTATATGACACAATTAATATTTTTTAGAAAATCATGAATTTTATAATAGGCCTTATCTTAGCTTTCCACATACACATACATATACATACAACTCACATTTACCTACATGGACTCGCCAGTATTTTTTCCCCTTAAAACTGATAAAAATGATATCGTATGTTCTTCAGTTATGACAGAAAGAACAATCATAGTCTTCTAATTAATGGGTAAGTGTTAAAAATATGAATTTTTGTTGCTGGTTTTTTTTCATATATTTTTTTAAAATTAGGCTTGTGTTTGTAATTTTAAATAAGTAAATACGAAGTGGTAAACGAGCCTGAAACGTTTGAGAACCACTGCTGTAGGCCATGCCGGCCCACAATAACAAATAAATACACTGACTAATTAAGTATTTTTATATTTACAGTAGTAATGTTTCATGTATACTTCTAAGGTATATAAACATGAATTTTGCAGTTTGGTATGTGGAAAGATAACGAATTATATATTTGTCATCGTCACATTTTTAGAGGGTTTAGAAATATAAATGTATACATAAAAACTAGCAAATTTACCCGGCAATCCTAGGTTTAAAAAACAGTACTGTACATATGGGCGTGAGCCGTTCCCTTCCGCTATTTTGAGCCGTAGCACACAAACTATTCGTCCAAATGAAAGGTACCCAAGCAACAAATGGCATCGAAAGTTACTTCCATCTGATGTCAACTTAATGCATTCTGCTGCCATCTTTCTCGCTCAGATGAGCCATCATTTGCGACACAAAAACAATAAAATTGAAATCTCTGTCAAACTCGAGCCGTTGATTTGATTGCTTATTGATATGTTTAAATGAGGCTATAACATTGAGTTTGTATGTATTGTTGTGTACAACTTTGTATATGATAGTAAAATCGAGCTGGTATGTGTCTGTTATGCAAAACTTTGTACAAGTGTGACATTGAATTTATGCCAGGCATGGCCAGGTGAATAGGGTGCTCTGCTCGTAATGTGAGGAGGGCCGCAATTTAGAATCCCTGTCATACCATACATGCTCGCCCTTTCAACCGTAGGAGCATTATAATGTTACCGTCAATTCCACTATTCGTTGGTAAAAGAGTAGTCCAAGTGTTTGCGGTAGGTGGTGATGACTAGCTGCCTTCTCTCTAGTCTTACACTGCTAAATTTGGTACAACTAGAGCAGATAGCCTTCGTGTAACTTTTCGTGAAATTCAAGAACAAACAAACAAACATTGCATTTATAACTAGCTGTTACGTATAATTTTATATGTGACTGTAACATCGAGTACAACTAAGTGTTATGCAAGATTTTGTATGCGACTGGAACATTGAATTTGTAAGCAATTAAGAAACACCTCTATGTGTGACTGTAGCATGAGAGTTTGTGTCGATGAAACAAGAGTTGGTAATACAACATGATGCATAGCTTCACCTATTTTGCATCACTGTAACTAATGTAGGAATACAATATTGATCTGATACTATTGTTATTAATATAATATTGTATAAAATTATTACAACAGTTTCGTTCGTATATTTATCTTCATTCGCGTTTATAAAATGAGTACAACAAACCTTTGACACTCCAATGTATATATATGGGTGTGTTAATGGGGTATTTGGAGTTTTGCTTCTGTCACTGCTGGTCGTTAACAAGTAATTTAGAATAATCGCTAGTCTCTACATCTTAATATGTGGTTTCTGTACTTGTGTTTAACTGTTCTACAATCAAATGAGACTCAAGAGAAATAAAGTATATAAACTCAGAATTGGTTTCCTCTTAGGTAAGGTCTATTACCAGGAACGCATATGTTAAGGCTACGTTCCACAAGGCTTTTGAGTATTTTCAAACAAATAACTGAAGCTTTTATCCAGTGTGTGCAAGCTGTGACACATAATCAGTGTAGTTTAAAAAAGCTACAATATGTGTTTTAAAACCACCGCATGAGAATGAGGAGGAAAGTTGTTTAAATTACCACTTTCTTTGAAATATTTAGGATTAATATCAACGTTGTTTGTGAAGACGTAGACGACAGCAAACAGATTTAGCGTAGAGAGATGTAATGGCTATCACCTTTGACAGTTTCGGGTACCGCATAACAGTTTGTTTTTTTCAAGATATAATTTTTCTCCAAAAAACGCACGCTAAAACTTAAAATGAATCGTTTTTATATCGTAAGGCATTATACGTTTTATAGACAAAATGTTCTTGCTTTGTATTTGGTTTGTACATGAATTTTAAAATCAGAAAATCACGAGATCAAAAAGAAACGTTCAAATAGTTTATCATTTAGATTAAGATGTCAGGGAATAATTAAATATAAACAGAAATAGATGTGCTATATACGTGCATACATAAATATATGATATTGAGACATTGTGAAAAACATAAAAGGATTAGTTTAAATCTTTCTCTTTTTTTTTAGAATTGACTGTTTTTATTGCGTTTCGCTCCAGGGTTAGTAATCCGTTAGGCCTAATATTTAGGCGTAGACACATATTTAAATTACTCGATATTAACGAATAGAGAATAAACATATATATATATATTTAAATCAAAATCTAACTGTTATGTACAACTTTAGACGTAACTGTAGCATTCAGCTTATTTTATCGTTTCACTACGGCTTGAGTAAATCGTTAGGCCTAATAGTTAAGGAATAGGCAATAAGTGCAAACATGAATTTTAAATAAAACATTTTAATTACTATTGTATAATGTTATTATCAAGCACCATGGAGCTAAAAGTTTAAACAAAATATATGCCCCAGTTGAGCAAAATCCTTGACTATTCTTGCTTATATACTGTGGCGTTTGAAGAATTTATTAGGTTTAGCGTTTAGACTTTTTTTTTAATTTTAAATTAAGATAAAAATTAATTTCTATTTTCTAAAAATAAATATTAGCAATTATAAATATTTTATTTTAGGTTATTCTGGAACATAATGTTAAATATTTCACTGCTAAACAAGTTCAAACAAGCATGCTAATTTACGTAATATTTGTGCTAATAAATTAGCCATTTCTAGCCCAGAAAACAGTTTTTGGCGTGTGATTTCATATACGAAATCCTTTAATATTTATAAAAGTATGATAAAAAGTCACTTCATAGCAGGGAATGATCTAAGCGTTACTTAACTCTAACTTCAAGGTGCTCTTTAAATCTTAACTTCAAAGTGTTTTGTAAATCTAACAGCAAAGTTTTCCTTAAAATGTGTTTAAAGTAACCCTAAATGATCAGGAAACCTAATATTCAGTGTTTCAGAGTGATGTATGAACGAGTCGTGTAAGTAACATCTACTTCAAGTAATAATTATTAAGTACAGAGCAAATAAACCAACATTTGAAACGTATGTTGAGTTTATTCAGTGTCGATACTGGCTCTGAAGTTGGAATGTTTATGCTACATCAGGATGTTTTCTAACAATATAACACACATAACCGCTAGAGAATATTTATACTATACCAGGGTGATTTCTAATAATATAGCCCTTATAGCCACTAGATAATATTTATACTATATAAGGGTGATTTCTAATTATATAGCGCTCATAGCCGCTAGATGATATTTATACTATATCAGGGTGATTTCTAATAATACACCGCTCATAGCCACTAGATAATATTTATACTATATCAGGGTGATTTCTAATAATACAGCGCTTATAGCCGCTAGTTAATATTTATACTATATCAGTGTGATTTCTAATAATATAGCGCTCATAGCCGCTAGATAATAATTATACTATATCAGGGTGATTTCTAATAATATAGCGCTCATAGCCACTAGATAATATTTATACTATATTAGAGTGATTTTAATAATATAGCGCTCATAGCCGTTACACTATATCAGGGTGATTTTTAATAATACAGTGTTATAGCCACTAGATAATAATTATACTATATCAGGGTGCTTTTAATAATATAGCGCTCATAGCCACTAGATAATATTTATACTATATCAGTGTGATTTCTAATAATATAGCGCTCATAGCCGCTAGATAATAATTATACTATATCAGGGTGATTTCTAATAATATAGCGCTCATAGCCACTAGATAATATTTATACTATATTAGAGTGATTTTTAATAATATAGCGCTCATAGCCGTTACACTATATCAGGGTGATTTTTAATAATACAGTGTTATAGCCACTAGATAATAATTATACTATATCAGGGTGCTTTTTAATAATATAGCGCTCATAGCCGCTAGATAATAATTATACTATATCAGGGTGCTTTTTTAATAATATAGCGCTCATAGCCACTAGATAATATTTATACTATATTAGAGTGATTTTTAATAATATAGCGCTCATAGCCGTTACACTATATCAGGGTGATTTTTAATAATACAGTGTTATAGCCACTAGATAATAATTATACTATATCAGGGTGCTTTTTAATAATATAGCGCTCATAGCCACTAGATAATATTTATACTATATCAGTGTGATTTCTAATAATATAGCGCTCATAGCCGCTAGATAATAATTATACTATATCAGGGTGATTTCTAATAATATAGCGCTCATAGCCACTAGATAATATTTATACTATATTAGAGTGATTTTTAATAATATAGCGCTCATAGCCGTTACACTATATCAGGGTGATTTTTAATAATACAGTGTTATAGCCACTAGATAATAATTATACTATATCAGGGTGCTTTTTAATAATATAGCGCTCATAGCCGCTAGATAATAATTATACTATATCAGGGTGCTTTTTAATAATATAGCGCTCATAGCCACTAGATAATATTTATACTATATTAGAGTGATTTTTAATAATATAGCGCTCATAGCCGTTACACTATATCAGGGTGATTTTTAATAATACAGTGTTATAGCCACTAGATAATAATTATACTATATCAGGGTGCTTTTTAATAATACAGCGCTCATAGCCACTAGATAATATTTATACTATATCAGGGTGATTTCTAATAATATAGCGCTTAGAGCCACTAATTAATATTTATACTATATCAGGGTGTGTGTTTTTTAAATAATAACGATTATTAAGGAATTCTATTTTATTTTAATAAACTTGCGTGTATAACGAAACGTCTGCTGAAGTAACATAGGTTTGTGATTTGAACTACATATTGAGAGGACAATAAAAATTTTAGAGTCGCTAAACTTTAAACGCTGTAGTGTAGACTAAAAATAACAGAAGGTAACTTTTGGTTTTAAGGTTTAAGAAAAGTGGTTTTATTATAATTTGTATTCGTTGCTGGTAAGTCAAATAAAACAGTACTTTATTGTCTAGCTAACATCAAAACACTACGCATAACGTTTCATAGCTTTCAGTCGTTTTAACCACTGTCGCTTTAAATTTTTTCTCTGAAATACGACAGAAGTATTTAAATTTATTATAATTAATTAGCAAACAGAGTATAAATACACAACAGTAAGATTTTGTCTGTTGGTTCATGACGTGTAAAAGTTATTCGACTGAAATGTATAATGTTTAAAAAAATCAAAGTACAACAAGGAAACTTTAGGTTGCTTCCAAGAAGGTATTTTATAAAGCTTAACATTGTAATACAAATAATACAATACTATAGTTTTAATAGTAAAAAAGCAAGGGAATCAAACTTCAAGCGTTGCATTCTAATCATTGTTATTTTCTGGATTCGTTTGATTTTCGTCTTCATTATAAAAGCTGTAAATTGTCACAATGTAATTATCCTTTTAGTTCCGATATATTAAATATATAGTTCACTTTAATTAGAAGTTAATAATATACAGCTACACTTTTGGGAAAAGTATTTTAACAAAAGTCGATAATTTCAATACACTAATGTGTGTTTTCGTTCCGATATATTAAATATATAGTTTACTTTAATTATAAGTTAATAATATACAGCTACATTTTTGGATAAAATATTCTATCAAAAGACGATAATTTCAACACACTAATGTGTCTTTTCCTGACCAACATTGTATTCTAAGATGTGACTAAATGAGTACGAGTCTTTTCTTTTTTTTTAAATGTGGTTTTCTCCTTCCATTAAGAAGGCTTTCAGTAAGAAAAAAGCCCGGCTGGCCAGGTGGGTTAAGGCGTTTGACTCGTAATCTGAGGGTCGCGGGTTCGAATCCCGGTCGCACCAAAGATGCTCGCCTTTTCAGCCGTGGGAGCGTTATAATGTGACGGTCAATCCCACTATTCATTGATAAAAGAGTAGCCCAAGAGTGGGCGGTGGATGGTGATGACTAACTGCCTCGTCTCTAGTCTTACACTGCTAAATTAGGGACGGCTAGCACAGATAGCCCTCGAATAGCTCTGTGCGAAATTCAGAAAACAAACAAACAGTAAGGAAAAACCTAACCTGTGGTTTGTTCTTACTAGGACCTTCACGTGTCAATTAGCTTGAAATTAAATCTTTAAACTGCAGAAGGCTAACATGTGTAGGATAAAAAATAATCGATTAGGAATTTGTTTTTATATATCTTGTTAAAGATTTGAAGAATCTTTGATATAAGATCGTTCATACTTAACATTTTTATTTCAATAATCAGTTAGCTAAGACTTATAGTCTATTGGTTAAGTATATCTATTTTTTGATACGCCTTTTATCTATCAACATTTAACCCACTTAACCACCCATCCACCTATCTGTGGATTAGAATGGTCTGTACAGAAGCTCACATCTCACACGTACCTGTAAAAGAATGTAATAAGGTTAGCTGGAAACTCTTCGTATATCTGAGACTTAAAAGATGAACTTTAAGTTGAAAATGCATCTAAAGATTGAACTGTAGGGGAGCTGATTGAATGAAAGGAAATTTTTTTGGAGACACATGACTTTCAGAGAAACCACACAGTTAGATATGGTAATGTTTTTAAGACAACTGGATTGTTCTTAAATAGACAGTGTTAACACTTTAATAAAACATGGTTACTAACTAGAAGACAGAAGACACGTGGAAATGTTACTGAATGAAACGATAGTAATAATAAACTATGCTACAACACTAAAACAAGCTCCCTAGTGGTACAATGGTATGTCTTCGGATTTATACTGCTAGAAACCAGCTTTCGATATCTATGGCGGACAGACCACAGATTACTCTTTGTGCATAATAACAGAACAAACAACTCTGAAATAAAGAGAAAAGCTGTCGTATCTAATAAAGTAACCAACCTCAAACATTCAGAAATAAGGTTTCAGGGATTGTGTATAATTAGCAGATCTACTAATGGCTTATTATCTCTAGAAATTCAACAGTTTAATGTTTGTTTCAGAGCAGGTCCGACATGGCCAGGTGGTTAAGGTACTCGACTCGTAATCTGAGGATTGTAGGTTCGAATCTTCGTCACACCAAACATGCTCGCCCTTTCAGCCGTGGGAACGTTATAATGTGCGGTCAATCCCACTATTCGTTGGTAAACGAGTAGCCCAAGAATTGGCAGTGGGTGGTCATGACTAGCCTTTCCTCTAGTGTTACACTGATAAATTAAGGACGGCTAGCGCAGATAGCCCTTGTATAGCTTTGCATGAAAATTCAAAATAAACCATATTAGTAAGTAAAGAAAAGCCACCTGCACAGCTCCAAAGAGCATCCATTTTATATATATATATATTTTACGTGGTGTATATGCTTATTTATTAAAATGACACAAACGTATAACGATTTGTAAAAACCATGACTTATTGTTATTAACGGATTTCTCAAAGAAACAAGCAAAACATAGTTTAACAGCTTTGTTCTTCATTGAATAACTGATATAAATGAAAACAAAACTGTGCTGAAAACACGTCGCCCGTGGGGGGAATTCAGAACAACATGCGATGAAGATTTGAAGAATAAGTCTGTCCCTTGGGGATCCGCCCATAAGGAATAGAGTGACAAATAATACAGTCTCTTATGGACTTACAGCAGGTAGAGTAAAATTAATGACGTTTAAGAACATGTGTTTTGTACTAAAATCAAACAAGACGATGTTTGTTATGGATACGAATATGTCTGTTTTGGTGTTTCTTTTAATACATAATATTTCATATCTTTCTTCTACTCCAAGTGTTGTTACTGAACTGTATGGTTTGTACACACAGAGTATATTTTTTACACGTTTTATTACAGAAATTGCTTTGATAATACGGTGTACATTATAGTTAGGAAATTGTGATAGCATTTGTACATTAGCTAGCTAAGATCAACACTATATAACATACGTGGTTGATTAGTTAGTGAGCGACCTTAGAGAATTCTATTCTGGTATTATGGAGTTTCTAAAACCACACTGTATGTAAGTGATTTGTAATAAATGTAATAAATCAAGTGTTATTATTTTCTAAAGTATGATACAAGAATCATTGTACTGCTTTACATCTCACTATGGTACAAAAATCATTGTAATGTTTTCACATTTCACTATGGTATAAAAATAATTGTGGTATTTTTACATTTCACTTTGGTACAAATATAATTGTGCTATTTTTACATTTCACTATGGTATAAGAATCAGTGTATCGTTTTTACTTTTCACCATGGTACAAGAGTCATTGTATCGTTTTTATATTTCACTCTGATACAAGAATCATTGTATTGTTTTTACATTTCACTATGGTGCAAATATAATTGTGCTGTTTTTATATTTTGCTGTGGTACTAGAATCATTATGATGTTCTTACAATTCACTATGGTACAAGAATCATTGTACTGTTTTTATATTTCACTATGGTACAAGAATAATTGGCCCCAGCATGGCCAAGCGTGTTAAGGCGTGCGAATTGTAATCTGAAGGTTGCGGGTTCGCATCCCGGTCGCGCCAAACATGCTCGCTTTTTCAGCCGTGGGGGCGTTATAATGTGACGGTCAATCCCACTATTCTTTGGTAAAAGAGTAGCCCAATAGTTGGCGGTGGGTGATGAAATTCAAACCCTAACGCTATTGAAGTCAGTTCAATCGTGTTTTCTGTAGATGAACTATAATAATGATTTAAATCGTTTAACTCTGTTTGTAATTATGTTGACCGACTTTACTATTTGAAGGAAAAATATTTTTGTGAGACTGGTAATTAAGTCTGTTTAAGATCCCATCGGTTATGAGAGGTTGAGATACAATTTTGATTATGAAAATGTCCTTCTTATTGCTGCACAATTTACTCTCGTTCACATAAACATTCTATTTTTATTTTATTTTTACTGAGACCAGGAAAACTATAACAATCGCGCGTTGAATCGTTGAAGGTTCACAAGTTATAACGTTCTATTTAACTTTACACTAACATGTTAATAGACAAATGACTAATAAAGGGACTATTTTATTAATCGCCAACAGGTACCAACAGTACTTAAGATTTAATATCTTTATCAATGAGTTTTTAAACGTTTGCCACAACTATCATTATACACTCAGTTCACTTGGACTGAATTTACTGTTCAAATTGTTGAGACAGTTTCAAAACGTGTAACAATTTTTCTATCTTGTTGCAAAAAATGTACACGTGAAGTAGCGTGTAGACAATTATAAAACCATGACCCAGAAAATCACTGTTCGGAACATTTTGTTTATGTTGCTTGGAAATGAAACGTTTGTCTTTTTTTATAATATATTTATTGATAGAAAAATCTATGATCTTGGTATGAGTCAATGATCTGCAGAGGTCTATTTAGAGTTATATATTTTTTTTAATTTCTTAAGTTCTATGAATAGTGATAATTTAACTGTCGAGTTGCCGTTAAGTCTAATTTCTTTTTATTTAGCTTTATTCCTTTTACTTAGTTTGTGTATGTGTGTTTATGTTTTCTTATAGCAAGTCCAAATCGGGCTATCTGCTGAGACCACCGAGGGGATGAGAAACCCTGATTTTAGCGTTGTAAATCCGTAGACTTACCACTGTACAGAGGGGGACTTTTCTTAATTTAATTTGGAGTTCAGGAACACTGAATATCACTTCTGCACCAGTTATGGATGGTTTCACAATCAATCAAACTTAAATGATAAACTTATTCAGTAAGGTATCTTTGGACAGGGTCTGGATTAGCCCGGCCTGGCATGACCACGTAGTTAAGGCACTCGACTCGTAATCTAAGGGTCACAGGTACGAATCCCCTTCGCACCAAACATGCTCACCCTTTCAGCCGTGGGGGTGTTATATTGTGACGGTCTATTCCATTATCCGATGGTAAAAGAGTAGCTCAAGAGTTGGCGGTGGGAGGTGATGGCTAGGGACCTTCCCTTCAGCTGTAAGCTAGAGGACTTATGCTCTGAATTCCAAGGTTCGATCCTCGCAGTAAGAACATCTTAATTAGCTAATCTTATTAAATTATCCTTAATAACAAGTAAATAAATTGTATTTATGTGGTTTCACGTTAAATTAGGGTGCTTCTAACAGTATGAGATCAAGCCGATCGTAAGGCTTAGGCACCTTCTGTTCTTAGGCTCTTCGAACTGTATAAGTTAAACCAAAAGTTAGATAAATTATAGATTTTTTTAAGTATACATCGCTGTAGCTACACAAACGATGTACGAATTAACATTTTTATCGATAATATACTTGTACTCTGTAATACATTGTGTTCTATTAAAAATGACTTAGTATGAAATGAATTATGGAATAAAAGAGTCTTTTTAGTGAAATATATTTATGTAAATATGAGTACACAAACAAATACTTATGTACAAAAATACATCGTATAACTTAAATATGTAATAAATAGTGTATTTCATGATTTTGTGCTTATTATTGTTTAAGCCCTCTGTGTGTCTTTTCTTACAGTAAAGCCACATCGGTATATCTGTTGAGTCCACCAAGAGGCACCGAACCCTTGATTTTACTGTTGTATTTTAGCCCTCTAAGACTAACTTTTAAGGAAATTTTAATGGATCCATAGCTTTGTAAGTCCTAGGCACTGTGCCTATTGTGCCTAATAAATAATCCGACCCTGGCTTATAACTCTAAAATGCTCAGGTTCGACATTCGCAGTGGGAACAGTATTGATAGTCCAAGTGCTTTTACTGTTAACTCAGACAAATGAAATATTACTACTTAACAATAAATATATAACTTATGAAACTATCTCAGGGAGTACGGAATAACTGTCTCTTTTTGTTTAGAATTAAGCACAAAGCTACACCATAGACTATCTGTGCTCTGCCTGTCCACCACACCATAGGCTATCTGTGCTCTGCCTGTCCACCACACCATAGGCTATCTGTGGTCTGCCTGTCCACCACACCATAGGCTATCTGTGGTCTGCCTGTCCACCACGGCTAAGCACAAAGCTACACCACAAACTATCTGTGCTCTGCCTGTCCACCACACCATAGGCTATCTGTAATCTGCCTGTCCACCATGGCTAAGCACAAAGCTACACCATAGGCTATCTGTGCCCTGCCTGTCCACCACACCATAGGCTATCTGTGCCCTGCCTGTCCACCACACCATAGGCTATCTGTGGTCTGTCTGTCCACCACACCATAGGCTATCTGTGGTCTGTCTGTCCACCACACCATAGGCTATCTGTGCTCTGTCTGTCCACCACACCATAGGCTATCTGTGTTCTGTCTGTCCACCACACAATGGGCTATCTATGCTCTGCCTGTCCACCACACCATAGGCTATCTGTGCTCTGCCTGTCCACCACACCATAGGCTATCTGTGGTCTGCCTGTCCACCATGGCTAAGCACAAAGCTACACCATAGGCTATCTGTGCCCTGCCTGTCCACCACACCATAGGCTATCTGTGCCCTGCCTGTCCACCACACCATAGGCTATCTGTGGTCTGTCTGTCCACCACACCATAGGCTATCTGTGCTCTGTCTGTCCACCACACCATAGGCTATCTGTGCCCAGCCTGTCCACCACACCATAGACTATCTGTGGTCTGTCTGTCCACCACACCATAGGCTATCTGTGCTCTGTCTGTCCACCACACCATGGGCTATCTATGCTCTGCCTGTCCACCACACCATAGGCTATCTGTGCTCTGCCTGTCCACCACACCATAGGCTATCTGTGCTCTGTCTGTCCACCACACCATGGGCTATCTATGCTCTGCCTGTCCACCACACCATAGGCTATCTGTGCTCTGCCTGTCCACTACGACTTTGGAAACTCGGTTGCTAGCAATGTGGGTTCGCAGACATGCCGCTGTATCACTCACTACCTGTCTCTCTATGTGACTACAGTTAAAGCTTTTACATATTTGAGGTCATCGTACAAACTGTTAGTACAATGACTTCACCAAATTCTCGTCCACAAGAAGGGACAAACAGGGAAAATTTTTACTCAGCCACTGGCCTCAAATAGGAGTTCTTGACAATTCAAAAATAAAATAAATTGGGAAAATAAAAAGAATGTCTGATCAACCAGTACCAAACATTAAAGGAATTCTAAAAAAACTAGTAACTTAATCTCATTCAAACAGTTTCAAAACTACTGTATAGAACCATTCGTACTTTTTGCACAGTACAGTACATCCGTGATAGCAAGAAACACACTTAAAGTAAAAATGTATCTCTGGTATGGGTATTGGTACATTTACCAAAATAAAACAGAGAGAACAACGTTTCGATTTTCTAAGGTCATCTACAGGTTAACCTCGTCTTTATTTTGGTAAAAGTGTTAATATCCATATAAGCCGTCCTGAGATACAATAAGTACATAGTAATATAGTTTAGTACAATGGAGTTCAGTGTACCACGCCTGCGAATACACGGTACTAGAGCTACCTACAATGCAGTACCCTATGTCTTTGGATTTGGATCATTTGACGTTTTCTACAAACATTAAACAAATATGTAATAACTGACCACAACTAATCAAAATTGTAAGCAACTTCTTTTAAAGTAAGGGAATACGACATGGTCAGGTGTTTAAGGCGCTCGACTCGTAATCTGAAGATTCGCGAGTTCGAATCCGCTTCACACTAAATATGTTCGCCCTTTCAGACGTGGGGACGTTATAATGTTACGGCTAATCCCACTGTTCGGTGGTAAAAGAGTAGCCCAAGAGTTGGACTTAATTAAGAATGGCTAGTGCAAATAATCATCGTGTAGCTTTACCCGAAATTCAAAAACAAACAAAACAAAGGTATAAGTTTCTCTTGTCTGCGTGGGTTGTATTTCTACGAATACGTTTGTGTAGATTATATTTTACTGCGCACAAATTTCTCTCAGTCTGCGTGGATTAAATATCAGTGTAGTCTCTCGTAGTCTCAGATTATATTCCTAGATGTACGTTTTTTTTTTGGTTCACATGGATTAAATTTTTACACATAAATTTTTCTTTGTGTGTGTAAAACATATTTCCACACATTTTTTTCTAAGTCCGTGTGAATTACATCTCTATGTATGTAAGTTTTTCTCAGTCTATATAGATTATGTTTCTACGTATATTTCCCTCCATCTGTGAAGATTATTTTTCTAAGTACAAACTCATAATAAAATCTCTCAGTTTTCATATTTTGTAAACTGCTAAATTATTATACTTTTTTATGGTTAATATTTTACTTAATTATTATGTGTTTGTGCTGCGGTTTTAATTGAAAAATATACTGCATGAATTTTACTATTTCTCAGCTCAACAGCAGCGAGATTCTGGTTTTACTTACTGATCATATATCAATGGCATCTTCACTTTAGAAGTCGCTGGGTGTGTTTAAACTCGATATAAGCAACAACACATATATATATGTACATGTAAAGTCGATCACTTGTTTGTGGCTAAGTCCTGGCGATCCTATCAGAAAAAAAATTAAAAATCAAATAAAACCTTTGTTGATTCTTGAATTGCTACAGAACATATCTATAGGTAGTAATTTAACTACAAAACAGTAAGCTATTAGTGTACAGTATTATAAACACACAGCAAGGTTGTAATAAATAAATAAATGCTGTAATCTGTCGTGCTTTAACTGAATGATTGCATCAGTTTCTTTGTTACAGAAGCAGCCTTTTCGTCTGATTGTGAAAGGTCCACAAGTCAAAATGCTCTTCCCTGATTGGCAGATGAAGGCACAGCATATATACCCACACACCTAATTGCATCCCGATCAGCACATGTTTCTAATGGGCGTTTACCGTACTGTCCTCTGTTGTTGAAAAATATGAATAACGTTAATAAGTTGTGAAGGTAAAACTAAAAAGCTTTTATCGCAAGCATATGCACATTAAAGTTTCCAATCTGAACTGACAACATCCAAATTTCCTTAGCGGAGAGAATGAGGTTCCTAATGACATGGATCAGAGTCACCGAGAGAGTTCATGAATTTAATGTGATATGATGCCTTCCTCCCTCTCGTAAACAATGGAAAACAAATTTGAAAGATCGAAAGTAGAGCGCCCTCACCAACAAGTCTAGGAAACTAGAATTGCTGAGTAACGACGAAAAAACAAAGTCTGACAAGGCTACTTTACAAGACTCGGGTTATAACAAACACAGTGACAATTTATTAGATGTGCTTAGAGATTTTCTAATATTATTTAACACTGCTAGTAATCATTAATATTAAAGAATAATTAACATTTCAATTAAAGGAGCCGAAATTTAAACGATGTAGTAAAATCTTTTCATATGTTCTAATTTAATTTCTACGAACTAATAAGATAAAATTAAATTTCAGGGCCTTACCAAACCATTTCTCTACAAAAATTAAATATCTAAAAAGGAAGAAGAAATCTTACAAAAATAAGTCTCATTAAGCATACTTTAACCCAGAACTAAGACTGAAGCTTCAATATCTTATAAGATTTTTCTCTAATGGATTATGCCTGGCATGGCCAGATGGGTTAAGGTGTTCGACTCGTAATCCGAGGGTTGCGGGTTCGAATCCCCGTTACCCCAAACATACTCGACATTTCAGTCGTGCGGAGGTTATAATGTGACGGTCAATCCTACTATTCGTTGGTAAAAGAGTAGCTCAAGAGTTGGCGGTGGGTGGTGATGACTAGCTGCCTTCCATCTAGTCTTACACTGCTAAATTAGAGACGGCTAGCACAGATATAACTTGAGTAGCTTTGTGCAAAATTAAAAAAAACAAAAAAAACTGTCATACATTACGAGAATTATTAAAGTGCATAAATATATGATCGAGTGTGAAAGCTAGACTATGTTTAAATCACTTATCTACAAAGACAAATATTTTATGTGGAAACTAAACAATTCTAGAGACAGCTGAGCTATATAATTTTTTTTAATTCAATAAATAAAATACTTAATTATTATAGAAATATCTAATTTACCTAATTATTCAAATGACCAGTACGTGGAACATGGAATAGTGATGGAGACTGTGACACTTGAGATTAATATTGAAAACGAACGCATTGCAAATGGTTTTAAAATTGATAAACGTTGTCGATTGGATATGTCTTGATGGATCTGACTTTCTACCAATAGGAACAATGCAATGTTGTGTTCCGTTTTTCTGTGTATTTTCCCAACCTGCTTACAACCGTTTTAATCATTTGACAGAATCGAATGTCAAAATTAACGTAAGCGCCAACACGTTTTTGTGCTGTCATCTGTTGAGGATATTATTAACTTGAATTTATGACATTTACCTCAAATGATTGTTTGTTTGTTTTTGAATTTCACACAAAGCTACTCGAGGGCTATCTGCGCTAGCCGTCCCTAATTTAGCAGTTTAAGACTAGAGGGAAGGCAGCTAGTCATCACCACCCACCGCCAACTCTTGGGCTACTCTTTTACCAACGAATAGTGGATTGACCGTTACATTATAACGCCCCCATGGCTGAAAGGGCGAGCATGTTTGGCGCGACGGGGATGCGAACCCGCGACCCTCAGGTTACGAGTCGCACCTCTTAACACGCTTGGCCATGCCGGGGCTAACCTTAAATGAACAGTTGAAATCAGTGTTAAGCACCCAGTGTAAAGATGTAGGCTTATGACTCTGAAAATTTGATTTCGATACCAGTAATAGGCAGAGAACACATAACCCATCTCGCAGTTTTGTGTTTAACATCAACCAAATCAATTCAGTTAATGTTAAAATATTTGTTTACGCTACCATCTACCGATACAATGTTTAACTTCTTTAAATCAGTGTTTGTTGTTGTTTTTTTACATACAAATAACGGTAACTAAACAAGTCTTTATGTTGGTCTTTCTGTGTCATAAAACTGGCAAACAGATCAATTCGAGAATTACAATAAAACACAGGCTCATCAAAATTATTATTACGTTTAAAAGACGGTGTTGACTATAGATGTCGCCAAAAGTCCCAACAAGTTAGTTGAAAATTTGCCAATATTAATTTTAAGTTGAGAAAAGTCCACTGGTCTTTATCATTAACACTATTGATTTTTCATCATACACATATTTCGGGTTATACATATTTCCTGCAGTGTGTCTACACCTTACTTTATAAAAGTAACATATTTTCCGTAGTTACATATATATTTATTCTGTCACTTTTAACAGAGAGAAATAATGTTGTTGTTGTTTTTTATATGTTATTTCTTAAGAAACCAATCGTGTTGCTGGGCATTTTGGTGAACAGGTCTTCGCGACGTTAAGATAACTTTACGCCATCAAATACCAAACAAACCAACCAACGTTAAGATAAATTCACAAAAATCTACTTCGGTCTTGGTCTTTGATAATTGTTGCAGTCGCAGTCTCAAAGTCCATATCAAGTCCGTACACAATGGACTGTTCATTCCTAAATATCACATTAAAGGAGACAGCACTTGTGTTTTTGAGTAGTTAATCTGGTCCGAGCTGTATAGTGTACGGACCAGTTACCTGGTATTGCGTACCTAACCTTTCCAGTATGGACATCGATACAGATAAATTAGCTGTCACACTTTTTTGTGTTTGTCTGGTTCCTGGTACCTGGTATATCTGAAAGCCTGTACGTCTCAATCAATAGCCTGTGTTCACTGCTGGTAGCATTTATAGTCAGGGTTGGTAGTGATTATTGTCACTGTTGGGAAAGTATGTAATAGCCCCTTCTGGCGAAAGATATTCATACATAAATCACAAGGGTGTGTTCAGATCGGGGACATAGAATTTACAATACAGGGGTATTCCTTGTACATGTTTACACTAATAAACAAAGTAAAATCCTCCTGGAGCACAAGTACCATCCAAATAGAGACCTGCAACAAGCCGTACCTCATAGCAAATGAGTACCCGCGAACAAAGAGTTGTTCACAAGTGATGTAAACACAACTTTCATCCATAACGTATCTGTTCAACCATCCTGTCCCCCGCTGGTCCAGCGGTAAGTCTATGGACTTACAACGCTAAAGTCAGGGATTCGAGTCCTCTCGGAGGTCTAAACAGATAGCTCGATGTGGCTTTAGGAAAAACACACACACTTAACCATCCTATACCTCATGCAGTTGGATGATAAAACTGATATTCGTGTTATTTCATATATAGCTATGCCAGTCAACCGTGACACGAAACATCTATGGATTTCCGTGCTACCGGTCAGTTAAACTTGACTCTGGGAAACCGTCGTCCTCTTACAGGAGATGGATTATGAAAATTCTATATAGATGTTATGCTTTAAATATGAACGTCTTGCGAAAGAGCCTTTTGCAAAGAAAATTACGCTGCAGGGCTATTGTTAAAGAGCACGATCGTTAGACAGAGCATGACTGGCTGAGGCGGCCTGGTTTGTAACGTCGTGGTGAGACTCCAAAATCATTCTCATATTGCCTACTTAACCTCTGCGTACGGGACGTATATCATGAACTAAAATTAATTTATTACGGCAACCTTTTTATTATTTTTACCATATGTAACAAGCAATCATTAACATGTATTACTAAGTTTCAAGAAAATAAAAGTGAATATGAAGCAAACAACTGATCCCCCATTTAATCAGTATACGCAATAAAACATAAATTTGTATTTGAAAGCGTTAGCATAAAGTGAATATTCTAATTTTCTTTCTATGTTATCTTTCTTTTATACCGCTGGCATATCTCGTTTTGCCTCATTAGTAATATATTTGTAGCATCTATGTATAACTTTATAAAGGTCACTATAATTAAGTGCCGTCTCAACAACTTACTAAATTATGTTCTATTCTTAGAAATGGAAGCTATTTTTTTAAGAAAATCAAACGCGTTCAAAGTAAGTGATAGTCCAGCGACAAGCAAAAAATCAAAGCTTTTCCTCTAATGTTACCATATCTGTCTAGACAACACTATGACTATCGATCTCTGTCCACGCTTTCCTAACAATTTTCATTTTCGTTTTTAATTTTAAATAATTATCACCTAACGATCTTCGCTTTCTTCAGGGGGCCGTTTTCGACATATTTCTACTTTAAAAAGTAACGTAAGTTGCCAAATAGAGCGGTCATCCTTGCTTCTTGTCTCCGATGGGAAAAGCACTTTCACGTGCTCTTTAAAGGTGTTTTATTGTCCTGTTATTATTGTTATTTTTTTCCTGGTGCAAAACTACGACATGGAATATCTGCCATTTGTTTACAGGCTGGGATTCAAGCCTCCGATTTCAGAGTTTCAAATCCGTAAAGTTATCGCTAAACCACCGTGGATGATGTTGAGTCTCCTGAAGGAACACCATTTGAGTTTCAAAATGTGCAACACATAGAAACATGGACAGTGCTTGCTGTAATGTGAGCAAACATAATGGCTTTTTGTCGTAACTAAAATTGTTGTAATTGTCTAATCCTCGAAATGTAACAAAAGCCTCCGAAACAGACAACGAAGCGCATGCAATATTATGAAATACTGAAACTAAGTACTACAGAATTTCAGTACAAGAATCATGCTCTGATTACTCAGTAACAACAATTACAAAACACATATCAGATACCACAGGTACATCAACAGTTGGAATACATATATCACGGTTTACCATAATTATACCAACAATTACAATACAAATATCAAATTTACAACACATATTTGAGGAAACTACAATAAATATCTCAACATTTCCCGTAAACATAGCAACGGTTACTATACATATACCAAGATCTACTATAAATCTACCAAAAATTACAATACATGTATTAAGATCAGACATACATCAACAGGCCCGTCATGGCCTAACGGCTAAGGCAACCTACTCGTAATTTGAAAGTTGCGGGTTCGAATCCCCGTCACACCAAACATGGTCGTCCTTCCAGCCGTGGGGGGCATTATAATGTTACGGTCACTCCCACTATACATTTGTTAGGGCCCGGCATGGCCAAGCGTGTTAAGGCATGCGACTCGTAATCTGAGGGTCGCGGGTTCGCATCCCGGTCGCGCCAAACATGCTCGCCCTTTCAGCCGTGGAGGCGTTATAATGTTACGGTCAATCCCATTATTCGTTGGTAAAAGAGTAACCCCAGAGTTGGCGGTGGGTGGTGATGACTAGCTGCCTTCCCTCTAGTCTTACACTGCTAAATTAGGGACGGCTAGCACAGATAGTCCTCGAGTAGTTTTGTACGAAATTCAAAAACAAAAAACAAATAAAAAACAAAATACCTTTGTTAAAGACTAGTCCAAGAGTTGGCGGTGGGCGGTGATGACTAGCTGCCTTCCCTCTAGTCTTACACTGCAAAATTAAGAATGGCTAGTGCAGATAGCGCTTGTGTAGCTTTGCGCGAAATTTAAAAAAAAAAACCCAAACCATACATTAACAATTCGAATACACAAACCGACAATTATTAGACATACAACAACAACTAAACTACACAAACCGATAATTATCAGTCATATAACAACATCTGTCATATCACACATACAGAAGAGAAATGTCCCTAATTTTAAAAACTCTCTCTTGTCTAACATATACTAACAAAAGGCAGAGTAACTGGATTTTACCCAAAATCCAAATATGGTAGCTATTATTAAAAGGAACGAATAGCAGTGGTGTCAATTTCCAATTGTATAATTTTTATTACTACATCACCAAAATAAAGACATAGAGATGGTAATTTAAAATATTTTAATTATTACAAAGAAGGCAATGGTTACCGAGGCATCCTCTACCCTCCTTTCCCGGAATTAAATACAACATCTATGTTCATATTCACATGGGAAATTGTGTAATGGAGTTCTAAAGTATTAAAACTTATTTTACGTTATGTTCTAATTTACCTAGCATACTTATAACGACTAGAGGCGTAATAATATCCAATTTGCTGTTGTGAACGTCTTTAGTGTCCAGGATTAAAACTCTAACAGAATTTACGTCTGGATTAAATACGATTATTTGTTGAAACAAGCTCGAGCGACATCTTATGTTGAAGTTCATTATGATAACAATTCATCAAGCTCAATAGATGTGACGTAATGTGAAACTGTTGTATTTAAAGAAAAACAAAGCTGAACAGGAAGCCGGACATTTTCCAAGTATGTTAATAGCTTCTCCTTTCTTGTCACTCAGCACATGTAATAAAGAAACTCTTGTTCTCGGTGTAATTACGTTTTGAGGATGGGCCGGGAGAGAATCACACGCCAAAGTCGAAATGTACTCCCAGTTTGAGGAACTTTCTAATCTTTATTACTTCAAATCGTTTCGTGAGTTTTGTGGAAAACACTATTATTTTGATAAGGAGTTTACACGAAATAGTCAAATATGAATTAACGTAATGGTTTCTTTTATGTTCGTTTGATCAAGAAATGTTTTTTGGGCACATAAGTTTTCTTTACAGCAAATATGTTTAATGACAACGCTACGAGAAACAAGTATGTATGTTAAGTTTAATGAATAGATAATATGAAACAAGTGTTTAGGATATGTTTAATGATTAGATGGCATGAAACGAGTGTTTATCATATGTTTAATAACTACACTACTGTATACAAGTGTATATTGTATGTCTGATGACTAGATGACATGAAATAAGTGTTTATGATATGTTTAATCGGTAGATGACATGAAACTAGAGTGTATAATATATTTAATGAGTACACAACATGAAACTAGTGTGTGTGGTATGTTTAATGACTACACGACAAGGAACAAGTGTGTACGAGGTCTGTTCAAAAAATACGCGGACTGTTTGAATTGCGCGACTCCAGTTAATTCCAGGGAAATCCGCTTGGTGTCGCTAGGTTCGCACAGTTCAGCTGATTACGACGCCATTTTCCGATTGCAGATATCTTCATTTGTGTATTAGCTACGCGGTTTTAAGTGAAGTGCGATTTTTTTGTTTGGCGAATTTCAGAATGAATGACCTGAAGGAGCAACGACTTGCTGTGAAATTTTGTGTTAAACTTGGAAAATCTGCGACTGAAACTTTTGCTATGCTTAACACGGCTTACGGTGATGTTGCTATGAAGCGTACGGCATGTTTCAAGTGGCATGAACATTTTAAGGATGGTCGACAGTCCATTGAAGATGATGAGCGTCTTGGACGTCCTTCCACGTCAACTAACGACCCACACGTCGACAAAATCAACATTCTGGTGAGGGCAACTCGACGTCTGACTGTCAGGGAGCTTGCTGAAGAGTGTGGGATATCAGTTGGATCTTGTTACGAGATTTTGACCGAAAAATTGAAGATGCACCGCGTTGATGCGAAATTTGTGGCTCAGAACTCGTGAGTTTTTGGCCAAACACTCGATCACTGTTCTTCCCCACCCCTCTACTCACGTGACCTTGCTCCTTGCGATTTTTTCTTGTTCCCCAAACTGAAAAGACCCTTGCAAGGAAGAAGATTCGAGACGATTCCCGAGATTAAGGCAAATGCGACGAAGGAGCTGGAGGACATTACAAAAGAAGCGTACCAGGACTGTTTCAACAAGTGGAAACACCGTTGGGATAAGTGTGTGCGTTGGGGAGGAGAGTACTTTGTAGGGGTTCCAGACCTGTAACTTCTAAATAAAGTACATTTTGTTTTATGACGTCATTCCGCGTATTTATTGAACAGCCCTCGTATGATATGTCTAATGGGTATATGAAATGAAACAAGTGTGTATGATACATTCAATGACGACACGACAAGAAACAAATGTGTATGATACGAAGACTGCAATCTGTTTTAATAAATGTCCGGCCCTTTATTTCGGGACATCACTAGCTGCTTTAAAGTTTCGGGCTCGAGTCCCTAAACACGTATATTTTCGACTTTTCAGTATGATATCGACCATGGTTTTCTGTTTTGATTTCATTATACTCATACAAACTTAGTTTGTGTATGTGTGTTTATGTTTTCTTATAGCAAGTCCAAATCGGGCTATCTGCTGAGACCACCGAGGGGATGAGAAACCCTGATTTTAGCGTTGTAAATCCGTAGACTTACCACTGTACCAGAGGGGGACTTTTCTTAATTTAATTTGGAGTTCAGGAACACTGAATATCACTTCTGCACCAGTTATGGATGGTTTCACAATCAATCAAACTTAAATCATAAACTTATTCAGTAAGGTATCTTTGGACAGGGTCTGTCTTAGCCCGGCCTGGCATGACCACGTGGTTAAGGCACTCGACTCGTAATCTAAGGGTCACAGATACGAATCTCCTTCGCACCAAACATGCTCACCCTTTCAGCCGTGGGGATGTTATATTGTGACGGTCTATTCCATTATCCGATGGTAAAAGAGTAGCTCAAGAGTTGGCGGTGGGAGGTGATGGCTAGGGACCTTCCCTTCAGCTGTAAGCTAGAGGACTTATGCTCTGAATTCCAAGGTTCGATCCTCGCAGTAAGAACATCTTAATTAGCTAATCTTATTAAATTATTCTTAATAACAAGTAAATAAACTGTATTTATGTGGTTTCACGTTAAATTAGGGTGCTTCTAACAGTACGGGATCAAGCCGATCGTAAGGCTTAGGCACCTTCTGTTCTTAGGCTCTTCGAACTGTATAAGTTAAACCAAAAGTTAGATAAATTATAGATTTTTTTAAGAATACATCGCTGTAGCTACACAAACGATGTACGAATTAACATTTTTATCGATAATATACTTGTACTCTGTAATACACTGTGTTCTATTGAAAATGACTTAGTATGAAATGAATTATGGAATAAAAGAGTCTTTTTAGTGAAATATATTTATGTAAATATGAGTACACAAACAAATACTTATGTACAAAAATACATCGTATAACTTAAATATGTAATAAATAGTGTATTTCATGATTTTGTGCTTATTATTGTTTAAGCCCTTTGTGTGTCTTTTCTTACAGTAAAGCCACATCGGTGTATCTGTTGAGTCCACCAAGAGGCACCGAACCCTTGATTTTACTGTTGTATTTTAGCCCTCTAAGACTAACTTTTAAGGAAATTTTAATGTATCCATAGCTTTGTAAGTCCTAGGCACTGTGCCTATTGTGCCTAATAAATAATCTGACCCTGGCTTATAACTCGAAAATGCTCAGGTTCGACATTCGCAGTGGGAACAGTATTGATAGTACAAGTGCTTTTACTGCTAACTCAGACAAATGAAATATTACTACATAACAATAAATATATAACTTATGAAACTATCGCAGGCAGTAAGGAATAACTGTCTCTTTTTGTTTAGAATTAAGCACAAAGCTACACCATAGGCTATCTGTGGTCTGCCTGTCCACCACGGCTAAGCACAAAGCTACACCATAGACTATCTGTGCTCTGCCTGTCCACCACACCATAGGCTATCTGTGCTCTGCCTGTCCACTACGACTTTGGAAACTCGGTTGCTAGCAATGTGGGTTCGCAGACATGCCGCTGTATCACTCACTACCTGTCTCTCTATGTGACTACAGTTAAAGCTTTTACGTATTTGAGGTCATCGTACAAACTGTTAGTACAATGACTTCACCAAATTCTCGTCCACAAGAAGGGACAAACAGGGAAAATTTTACTCAGTCCCTGGCCTCAAATAGGAGTTCTTGACAATTCAAAAATAAAATAAATTGGGAAAAATAAAAAGAATGTCTGATCAACCAGTACCAAACATTAAAGGTATTCTAAAAAAACTAGTAACTTAATCTCATTCAAACAGTTTCAAAACTACTGTATAGAACCATTCGTACTTTTTGCACAGTACAGTACATCCGTGATAGCAAGAAACACACTTAAAGTAAAAATGTATCTCTGGTATGGGTATTGGTACATTTACCAAAATAAAACAGAGAGAACAACGTTTCGATTTTCTAAGGTCATCTACAGGTTAACCTCGTCTTTATTTTGGTAAAAGTGTTAATATCCATATAAGCCGTCCTGAGATACAATAAGTACATAGTAATATAGTTTAGTACAATGGAGTTCAGTGTACCACGCCTGCGAATACACGGTACTAGAGCTACCTACAATGCAGTACCCTATGTCTTTGGATTTGGATCATTTGACGTTTTCTACAAACATTAAACGAATATGTAATAACTGACCACAACTAATCAAAATTGTAAGCAACTTCTTTTAAAGTAAGGGAATACGACATGGTCAGGTGTTTAAGGCGCTCGACTCGTAATCTGAAGATTCGCGAGTTCGAATCCGCTTCACACTAAATATGTTCGCCCTTTCAGACGTGGGGACGTTATAATGTTTCGGCTAATCCCACTGTTCGGTGGTAAAAGAGTAGCCCAAGAGTTGGACTTAATTAAGAATGGCTAGTGCAAATAATCATCGTGTAGCTTTACCCGAAATTCAAAAACAAACAAAACAAAGGTATAAGTTTCTCTTGTCTGCGTGGGTTGTATTTCTACGAATACGTTTGTGTAGATTATATTTTACTGCGCACAAATTTCTCTCAGTCTGCGTGGATTAAATATCAGTGTAGTCTCTCGTAGTCTCAGATTATATTCCTAGATGTACGTTTTTTTTTTTTTTTGGTTCACATGGATTAAATTTTTACACATAAATTTTTCTTAGTGTGTGTAAAACATATTTCCACACATTTTTTTCTAAGTCCGTGTGAATTACATCTCTATGTATGTAAGTTTTTCTCAGTCTATATAGATTGTGTTTCTACGTATATTTCCCTCCGTCTGTGAAGATTATTCTTCTAAGTACAAACTCATAATAAAATCTCTCAGTTTTCATATTTTGTAAACTGCTACATTATTATACTTTTTTATGGTTAATATTTTACTTAATTATTATGTGTTTGTGCTGCAGTTTTAATTCAAAAATATACTGCATGAGTTTTACTATTTCTCAGCTCAACAGCAGCGAGATTCTGGTTTTACTTACTGATCATATATCAATGGCATCTTCACTTTAGAAGTCGCTGGGTGTGTTTAAACTCGATATAAGCAACAACACATATATATATGTACATGTAAAGTCGATCACTTGTTTGTGGCTAAGTCCTGGCGATCCTATCAGAAAAAAAATTAAAAATCAAATAAAACCTTTGTTGATTCTTGAATTGCTACAGAACATATCTATAGGTAGTAATTTAACTACAAAACAGTAAGCTATTAGTGTACAGTATTATAAACACACAGCAAGGTTGTAATAAATAAATTAATGCTGTAATCTGTCGTGCTTTAACTGAATGATTGCATCAGTTTCTTTGTTACAGAAGCAGCCTTTTTGTCTGATTGTGAAAGGTCCACAAGTCAAAATGCTTTTCCCTGATTGGCAGATAAAGGCACAGCATATATACCCACACACCTAATTGCATCCCGATCAGCACATGTTTCTAGTGGGCGTTTACCGTACTGTCCTCTGTTGTTGAAAAATATGAATAACGTTAATAAGTTGTGAAGGTAAAACTAAAAGCTTTTATCGCAAGCATATGCACAGTAAAGTTTCCAATCTGAACTGACAACATCCAAATTTCCTTAGCGGAGAGAATGAGGTTCCTAATGACATGGATCAGAGTCACCGAGAGAGTTCATGAATTTAATGTGATATGATGCCTTCCTCCCTCTCGTAAACAATGGAAAACAAATTTGAAAGATCGAAAGTAGAGCGTCCTCACCAACAAGTCTAGGAAACTAGAATTGCTGAGTAACGAAAAACAAAGTCTGACAAGGCTACTTTACAAGACTCGGGTTATACCAAACACAGTGACAATTTATTAGATGTGCTTAGAGGTTTTCTAATATTATTTAACACTGCTAGTAATCATTAATATTAAAGAATAATTAACATTTCAATTAAAGGAGCCGAAATTTAAACGATGTAGTAAAATCTTTTCATATGTTCTAATTTAATTTCTACGAACTAATAAGATAAAATTAAATTTCAGGGCCTTACCAAACCATTTCTCTACAAAAATTAAATATCTAAAAAAGGAAGAAGAAATCTTACAAAAATAAGTCTCATTAAGCATACTTTAACCCAGAACTAAGACTGAAGCTTCAATATCTTATAAGATTTTTCTCTAATGGATTATGCCTGGCATGGCCAGATGGGTTAAGGTGTTCGACTCGTAATCCGAGGGTTGCGGGTTCGAATCCCCGTTACCCCAAACATACTCGACATTTCAGTCGTGCGGAGGTTATAATGTGACGGTCAATCCTACTATTCGTTGGTAAAAGAGTAGCTCAAGAGTTGGTGGTGGGTGGTGATGACTAGCTGCCTTCCATCTAGTCTTAGACTGCTAAATTGTAATCTGCTAGCGCAGATAGCCCTCGAGTAGCTTTGTGCAAAATTCAAAACAAACAAACAAACTTCCAATGTGAGACTTATTAAAGTGCATAAATAATGATCGAGTAAAAACTTAGCAATAACATCAGTCTCTTATCATTCACTGATAGAATAAGAACTGTGAAACAATTTAAAGAAAATGAAATTAATGGAAATCAATTAAAAACATAGAAATATCTAATTTACCTAACAGTTTGTGAATTAAAGGCTATTAAATAATTTCATGAGTAATGTTGTGCACCTTAACATGAAATTATTAAAAAATCGATAAAATAGGAAACAGTTCATGAATTATGACAATTAAACAGATTAAGGATAATGAAATTAATGCAAAATCAAAAAGGGCAAGAGTTCGTGAATTAGGACTTTTAAACACTTTAAGTAAAATCAAATTAATGAAAAATCAATAAAATATAACAGTTCATGAATTAGAAGTAATAAACACCTTAAGGAAAATGAAATTAATGAATAATCAATAAAAAAGAAACATTTTCCGAGTTAGGACTAATAAACACTTTAAGTAAAATAAAATTAATGAAATATCAATAAAAAAGGTAAAAGTTCATGAATTCAGACTAATAAACACTTTATCGGAAATAAAATGGATGGAAAATCAGTAAAAAAGGTAACAGTTCAGGAATTAGGACTATTAAACTCTTACGGAAAATGAAATTAATGAAATTAAAAACGTAACAGTTTGTGAAAATCAATAAAAAATCGATAAAATAGGAAAAAAATGCAACATTTCACGAATTAGGACTATCAAACACTTTAAGAATAAAATGAAATTAATGAAAAAAAAAATAAAATTAATAAAAAGGCAACATTTTATCAATTAGGACTATTAAACATTTCAATGAAAATTAAATTAATTAAAAGATCAATTAAAAAGGGCAAAAGTTCATGAATTAGAACTGTTAAACAATTTAAGAAAATTAAATTAATAAAAAATCAAGAAAGGTTACAGTTCATGAATTAGTATTGTTAAACACTTTAAGTAAAATGAAATGAATGGAAAATCAGTAAAAAAGATAACAGTTCATGAATTAGGACTATTAAAGTCTTAAGGAAAATGGAATTAATGAAAAATCAACATCAGGAGAACATGTTAATGTATTAGTTTATTACAAAATATTAGAACAATATTAACAGGAAAACCTGTTAATGCATTAGTTTATTACAAAATATTAGAACAATATTAACAGGAAAACCTGTTAATGCATTAGTTTATTACAAAATATTAGAACAATATTAACAGGAAAACCTGTTAATGCATTAGTTTATTACAAAATGTTAGAACAATATTAACAGGAAAACCTGTTAATGCATTAGTTTATTACAAAATGTTAGAACAATTTATCTGAGTAAGTACGTCTTGTAAATTATAAAATTTAAACTTTTAACCTCAAACAATATTTAGAAAGATCTATTTTTTATTGACAAATGTTTTCCAATGGAGCTTTTCCACTTCAAATATTACCAGTTTAAATGGAGATTTGTCGTAATACCTTGCTTTATAGTTCAACAACGTTTCTTCTCAGCTTCGTTAGTTTTGAACAAACTAAGTAATTAGAAGTTGTGGTATGCTCTTAAATTATTCCCCACAGCTCAAGAACAAAGTTGAATAAATTCCCGAACACAGTTTCCATATCCGTGGTGAGTATGTCACAGGTAGCCCGTGGTGCAGCTTTGTTCTTTACAACAAACAAACACAGAAAGAAAGGAGCAGATTGCGAATCGAATGCCCTAAAAAAGAGACCATACAAACATACATCCAGACATACAAACCTCACAGCGTATAATACCCTATTAAACTACAGTGACATCGACGTTTCAAACTATATCTTAAACAGTTTGATTGATTGATTGAAATTAAGTACAAAACTACACAATGGGCTATCTGTGCCCTGCCCACCATGGGTTTCGAAGCCCGGTTTCTTGCTGTATGATTCCGCAGACATACTGCTGTGCTACTTGGGGGGGCATCTTAAACAACTTGAAGTAAATACTTTTCAGTATACCAATAATGACAACAATAAAAAATAAACCGTGACGGTAACTTAAATTTAAGATTTTTCAAGCCTCAAATGATGTTTGACGCGGGATGGTCAGGAACTTTTGTTATTTTTTACACCCAAATACAAATGATTCTGACCTTTTGGCTGTAAACAACGGAAGTTGGTGAAGTGTTGTAAGACTCAGCTGATTTTTTTTTTTAAATCAGCTATTGAGTTCTGTTTTGTTTTACCTTTATATGAGTGTGTGTGTATGGTTTGTTTGTTTTGGAATTTCAGTTCCCCTCGGTAGACACAACAGAAAGGTAGATGTAACTTTGCTATAACATAGTATCTTCACACTAAGCATTTCCGCTCTCACTTGCTATTCTGTTTCTTTGTTGCAACGGCATGCGTTTCATATAACACGGATATAATCCTGTGTTATTTACTTCATTGACATTAGATGTGGTCATTCTAAATCAGTCAGAGAGCCAGCGGTAACTCTAAGAGCTTATAATGCTAAAATCGGGTTTCCATACCCATGGTGAGTACACACATATAATTCATTGTGTGGCTTCGATCTTAATAACAAATACACATAATTTTCAGTATTTCATTAGTTCTAAAACAAAAAGATCCATTTCCTGCAGTATTTCCACAAATGTTCCACGTATTCCATAGGAACATGTTGCTTGCGAGTATTTAGTATCTCAATGATTATAAAGATTTAATAAGAATATAGTAGATATAACTTTATTTCTCGTTTATTTCGTTATATGATCATTTTCCCATCTATTTGTTTACTTTTAACAGCCATTGGAGTACTTTGTCCCGAATTAACTTGCAACCCGAGTACAGGTTATATTGATAATTTTGTATGCTATAAAAATATTTTAGTATCTCTTACTGAATACGTTAAAATTATATAAAAACCAATACATTTTAGTTTAAGTAAATTATTTCCTTCTTTAATATTCTACGGTTGTGGTACTTTCAGATATACAGATTTCTTACGAATGATTAAGATGCCCGCTGTAACTGGAGGTCCGGCACAATTCGAAAATGGAAAAATTGTGGGAAGAAAGTGAACCCGAGTTTCATTATTCAACAGCACAAAATTATTAGACAAATCATTTCAGTCACACGTTTGTTCAAATAATTTAAACATTAGAGCTTAGTTACGTATGTGGAGCTGAGATCCACACAAGATGGGACTGAGAGACTCATTAACCGTATAACTATCGAATATGCTCACTTCTACCAGGACATCTTTGTTACTTTCGTCACATCGTTGTCCATTAACAGTAGTCAATTTTAAGAAATTCTCCAATGATTCATTTCATGAAACATTTCAGAAATACCAAAGAGGAACAAAACTGACAGTACGTATCTAGTGCAAGAAGAAAATCGTTTTCTTTCGAAGTTGGTCAGTAACACGTTATACATTCAGAGCGTGAAAGTGAGAAAATATTTTACAATTTTTCACCATACCAGTCTCTTCAGTCTCTTTGCGCAATTCGTGTCCAGTTCCAAGAACCACATCTTGTAAATTATCATAGTCAGACGTTTTTATAGAAGTTAAATACAAATGCTATAGACGTTTTAATCAAACGCAAATCTACTTTGTGACACTTGAGATTAATATTGAAAACGAACGCATTGCAAATGGTTTTAAAATTGATAAACGTTGTCGATTGGATATGTCTTAATGGATCTGACTTTCTACCAATAGGAACAATGCAATGTTGTGTTCCGTTTTTCTGTGTATTTTCCCAACCTGCTTACAACCGTTTTAATCATTTGACAGAATCGAATGTCAAAATTAACGTAAGCGCCAACACGTTTTTGTGCTGTCATCTGTTGAGGATATTATTAACTTGAATTTATGACATTTACCTCAAATGATTGTTTGTTTGTTTTTGAATTTCACACAAAGCTACTCGAGGGCTATCTGCGCTAGCCGTCCCTAATTTAGCAGTTTAAGACTAGAGGGAAGGCAGCTAGTCATCACCACCCACCGCCAACTCTTGGGCTACTCTTTTACCAACGAATAGTGGATTGACCGTTACATTATAACGCCTCCATGGCTGAAAGGGCGAGCATGTTTGGCGCGACGGGGATGCGAACCCGCGACCCTCAGGTTACGAGTCGCACCTCTTAACACGCTTGGCCATGCCGGGGCTAACCTTAAATGAACAGTTGAAATCAGTGTTAAGCACCCAGTGTAAAGATGTAGGCTTATGACTCTGAAAATTTGATTTCGATACCAGTAATAGGCAGAGAACACATAACCCATCTCGCAGTTTTGTGTTTAACATCAACCAAATCAATTCAGTTAATGTTAAAATATTTGTTTACGCTACCATCTACCGATACAATGTTTAACTTCTTTAAATCAGTGTTTGTTGTTGTTTTTTTACATACAAATAACTGTAACTAAACAAGTCTTTATGTTGGTCTTTCTGTGTCATAAAACTGGCAAACAGATCAATTCGAGAATTACAATAAAACACAGGCTCATCAAAATTATTATTACGTTTAAAAGACGGTGTTGACTATAGATGTCGCCAAAAGTCCCAACAAGTTAGTTGAAAATTTGCCAATATTAATTTTAAGTTGAGAAAAGTCCACTGGTCTTTATCATTAACACTATTGATTTTTCATCATACACATATTTCGGGTTATACATATTTCCTGCAGTGTGTCTACACCTTACTTTATAAAAGTAACATATTTTCCGTAGTTACATATATATTTATTCTGTCACTTTTAACAGAGAGAAATAATGTTGTTGTTTTTTATATGTTATTTCTTAAGAAACCAATCGTGTTGCTGGGCATTTTGGTGAACAGGTCTTCGCGACGTTAAGATAACTTTACCCCATCAAATACCAAACAAACCAACCAACGTTAAGATAAATTCACAAAAATCTACTTCGGTCTTGGTCTTTGATAATTGTTGCAGTCGCAGTCTCAAAGTCCATATCAAGTCCGTACACAATGGACTGTTGATTCCTAAATATCACATTAAAGGAGACAGCACTTGTGTTTTTGAGTAGTTAATCTGGTCCGAGCTGTATAGTGTACGGACCAGTTACCTGGTATTGTGTACCTAACCTTTCCAGTATGGACATCGATACAGATAAATTAGCTGTCACACTTTTTTGTGTTTGTCTGGTTCCTGGTACCTGGTATATCTGAAAGCCTGTACGTCTCAATCAATAGCCTGTGTTCACTGCTGGTAGCATTTATAGTCAGGGTTGGTAGTGATTATTGTCACTGTTGGGAAAGTATGTAATAGCCCCTTCTGGCGAAAGATATTCATACATAAATCACAAGGGTGTGTTCAGATCGGGGACATAGAATTTACAATACAGGGGTATTCCTTGTACATGTTTACACTAATAAACAAAGTAAAATCCTCCTGGAGCACAAGTACCATCCAAATAGAGACCTGCAACAAGCCGTACCTCATAGCAAATGAGTACCCGCGAACAAAGAGTTGTTCACAAGTGATGTAAACACAACTTTCATCCATAACGTATCTGTTCAACCATCCTGTCCCCCGCTGGTCCAGCGGTAAGTCTATGGACTTACAACGCTAAAATCAGGGATTCGAGTCCTCTCGGAGGACTAAACAGATAGCTCGATGTGGCTTTAGGAAAAACACACACACTTAACCATCCTATACCTCATGCAGTTGGATGATAAAACTGATATTCGTGTTATTTCATATATAGCTATGCCAGTCAACCGTGACACGAAACATCTATGGATTTCCGTGCTACCGGTCAGTTAAACCTGACTCTGGGAAACCGTCGTCCTCTTACAGGAGATGGATTATGAAAATTCTATATAGATGTTATGCTTTAAATATGAACGTCTTGCGAAAGAGCCTTTTGCAAAGAAAATTACGCTGCAGGGCTATTGTTAAAGAGCACGATCGTTAGACAGAGCATGACTGGCTGAGGCGGCCTGGTTTGTAACGTCGTGGTGAGACTCCAAAATCATTCTCATATTGCCTACTTAACCTCTGCGTACGGGACGTATATCATGAACTAAAATTAATTAATTTATTACGGCAACCTTTTTATTATTTTTACCATATGTAACAAGCAATCATTAAAATGTATTACTAAGTTTCAAGAAAATAAAAGTGAATATGAAGCAAACAACTGATCCCCCATTTAATCAGTATACGCAATAAAACATAAATTTGTATTTGAAAGCGTTAGCATAAAGTGAATATTCCTAATTTTCTTTCTATGTTATCTTTCTTTTATACCGCTGGCATATCTCGTTTTGCCTCATTAGTAATATATTTGTAGCATCTATGTATAACTTTATAAAGGTCACTATAATTAAGTGCCGTCTCAACAACTTACTAAATTATGTTCTATTCTTAGAAATGGAAGCTATTTTTTTAAAGAAAATCAAACGCGTTCAAAGTAAGTGATAGTCCAGCGACAAGCAAAAAATCAAAGCTTTTCCTCTAATGTTACCATATCTGTCTAGACAACACTATGACTATCGATCTCTGTCCACGCTTTCCTAACAATTTTCATTTTCGTTTTTAATTTTAAATAATTATCACCTAACGATCTTCGCTTTCTTCAGGGGGCCGTTTTCGACATATTTCTACTTTAAAAAGTAACGTAAGTTGCCAAATAGAGCGGTCATCCTTGCTTTTTGTCTCCGATGGGAAAAGCACTTTCACGTGCTCTTTAAAGGTGTTTTATTGTCCTGTTATTATTGTTATTTTTTTCCTGGTGCAAAACTACGACATGGAATATCTGCCATTTGTTTACAGGCTGGGATTCAAGCCTCCGATTTCAGAGTTTCAAATCCGTAAAGTTATCGCTAAACCACCGTGGATGATGTTGAGTCTCCTGAAGGAACACCATTTGAGTTTCAAAATGTGCAACACATAGAAACATGGACAGTGCTTGCTGTAATGTGAGCAAACATAATGGCTTTATGTCGTAACTAAAATTGTTGTAATTGTCTAATCCTCGAAATGTAACAAAAGTCTCCGAAACAGACAACGAAGCGCATGCAATATTATGAAATACTGAAACTAAGTACTACAGAATTTCAGTACAAGAATCATGCTCTGATTACTCAGTAACAACAATTACAAAACACATATCAGATACCACAGGTACATCAACAGTTGGAATACATATATCACGGTTTACCATAATTATACCAACAATTACAATACAAATATCAAATTTACAACACATATTTGAGGAAACTACAATAAATATCTCAACATTTCCCGTAAACATAGCAACGGTTACTATACATATACCAAGATCTACTATAAATCTACCAAAATTACAATACATGTATTAAGATCAGACATACATCAACAGGCCCGTCATGGCCTAACGGCTAAGGCAACCTACTCGTAATTTGAAAGTTGCGGGTTCGAATCCCCGTCACACCAAACATGGTCGTCCTTCCAGCCGTGGGGGCATTATAATGTGACGGTCACTCCCACTATACATTTGTTAGGGCCCGGCATGGCCAAGCGTGTTAAGGCATGTGACTCGTAATCTGAGGGTCGCGGGTTCGCATCCCGGTCGCGCCAAACATGCTATCCCTTTCAGCCGTGGAGGCGTTATAATGTTACGGTCAATCCCATTATTCGTTGGTAAAAGAGTAACCCCAGAGTTGGCGGTGGGTGGTGATGACTAGCTGCCTTCCCTCTAGTCTTACACTGCTAAATTAGGGACGGCTAGCACAGATAGTCCTCGAGTAGCTTTGTACGAAATTCCTACCTTTGTTAAAGACTAGTCCAAGAGTTGGCGGTGGGCGGTGATGACTAGCTGCCTTCCCTCTAGTCTTACACTGCAAAATTAAGAATGGCTAGTGCAGATAGCGCTTGTGTAGCTTTGCGCGAAATTTAAAAAAAACAACCAAACCATACATTAACAATTCGAATACACAAACCGACAATTATTAGACATACAACAACAACTAAACTACACAAACCGATAATTATCAGTCATATAACAACATCTGTCATATCACACATACAGAAGAGAAATGTCCCTAATTTTAAAAAACTCTCTCTTGTCTAACATATACTAACAAAAGGCAGAGTAACTGGATTTTACCCAAAATCCAAATATGGTAGCTATTATTAAAAGGAACGAATAGCAGTGGTGTCAATTTCCAATTGTATAATTTTATTACTACATCACCAAAATAAAGACATAGAGATGGTAATTTAAAATATTTTAATTATTACAAAGAAGGCAATGGTTACCGAGGCACCCTCTACCCTCCTTTCCCGGAATTAAATACAACATCTATGTTCATATTCACATGGGAAATTGTGTAATGGAGTTCTAAAGTATTAAAACTTATTTTACGTTATGTTCTAATTTACCTAGCATACTTATAACGACTAGAGGCGTAATAATATCCAATTTGCTGTTGTGAACGTCTTTAGTGTCCAGGATTAAAACTCTAACAGAATTTACGTCTGGATTAAATACGATTATTTGTTGAAACAAGCTCGAGCGACATCTTATGTTGAAGTTCATTATGATAACAATTCATCAAGCTCAATAGATGTGACGTAATGTGAAACTGTTGTATTTAAAGAAAAACAAAGCTGAACAGGAAGCCGGACATTTTCCAAGTATGTTAATAGCTTCTCCTTTCTTGTCACTCAGCACATGTAATAAAGAAACTCTTGTTCTCGGTGTAATTACGTTTTGAGGATGGGCCGGGAGAGAATCACACGCCAAAGTCGAAATGTACTCCCAGTTTGAGGAACTTTCTAATCTTTATTATTTCAAATCGTTTCGTGAGTTTTGTGGAAAACACTATTATTTTGATAAGGAGTTTACACGAAATAGTCAAATATGAATTAACGTAATGGTTTCTTTTATATTCGTTTGATCAAGAAATGTTTTTTGGGCATATAAGTTTTCTTTACAGCAAATATGTTTAATGACAACGCTACGAGAAACAAGTATGTATGTTAAGTTTAATGAATAGATAATATGAAACAAGTGTTTAGGATATGTTTAATGATTAGATGGCATGAAACGAGTGTTTATCATATGTTTAATAACTACACTACTGTATACAAGTGTATATTGTATGTCTGATGACTAGATGACATGAAATAAGTGTTTATGATATGTTTAATCAGTAGATGACATGAAACTAGAGTGTATAATATATTTAATGAGTACACAACATGAAACTAGTGTGTGTGGTATGTTTAATGACTACACGACAAGGAACAAGTGTGTACGAGGTCTGTTCAAAAAATACGCGGACTGTTTGAATTGCGCGACTCCAGTTAATTCCAGGGGGAATCCGCTTGGTGTCGCTAGGTTTGCACAGTTCAGCTGATTACGACGCCATATTCCGATTGCAGATATCTTCATTTGTGTATTAGCTACGCGGTTTTAAGTGAAGTGCGATTTTTTTGTTTGGCGAATTTCAGAATGAATGACCTGAAGGAGCAACGACTTGCTGTGAAATTTTGTGTTAAACTTGGAAAATCTGCGACTGAAACTTTTGCTATGCTTAACACGGCTTACGGTGATGTTGCTATGAAGCGTACGGCATGTTTCAAGTGGCATGAACATTTTAAGGATGGTCGACAGTCCATTGAAGATGATGAGCGTCTTGGACGTCCTTCCACGTCAACTGACGACCCACACGTCGACAAAATCAACATTCTGGTGAGGGCAAATCGACGTCTGACTGTCAGGGAGCTTGCTAAAGAGTGTGGGATATCAGTTGGATCTTGTTACGAGATTTTGACCGAAAAATTGAAGATGCACTGCGTTGCTGCGAAATTTGTGGCTCAGAACTCGTGAGTTTTTGGCCAAACACTCGATCACTGTTCTTCCCCACCCCCCTACTCACCTGACCTTGCTCCTTGCGATTTTTTCTTGTTCCCCAAACTCAAAAGACCCTTGAAAGGAAGAAGATTTGAGACGATTCCCGAGATTAAGGCAAATGCGACGAAGGAGCTGGAGGACATTACAAAAGAAGCGTACCAGGACTGTTTCAACAAGTGGAAACACCGTTGGGATAAGTGTGTGCGTTGGGGAGGAGAGTACTTTGAAGGGGTCCCAGACCTGTAACTTCTAAATAAAGTACATTTTGTTTTATGACGTCAGTCCGCGTATTTTTTGAACAGCCCTCGTATGATATGTCTAATGACTATATGAAATGAAACAAGTGTGTATGATACATTCAATGACGACACGACAAGAAACAAATGTGTATGATACGAAGACTGCAATCTGTTTTAATAAATGTCCGGCCCTTTATTTCGGGACATCACTAGCTGCTTTAAAGTTTCGGGCTCGAGTCCCTAAACACGTATATTTTCGACTTTTCAGTATGATATCGACCATGGTTTTCTGTTTTGATTTCATTATACAACAACTACTGATTGAGGTCACTAATAACTCAGCGTTTCGACTTGTATAGTTATCAACACTGTTTCATTATTAACTCAGCGTTTCGACTTGTGTAATCATCAACACTGCTTCGCTATTAACTCAGCGTTTCGACTTGTATAGTTATCGAAATCATTATTAACTCATCGTTTTGACTTGTATAGTTACCAATACTGTCTCATTATTAGCTCAGCGTTTTGTCTCGTATAGTTATTAACACTGCTTCTCTAGTAACTCAACGTTTCGATTTGTATAGTTATCAACACTTTATAACTTGTAGCTCAGCGTTTCGACTTGTATAGTTATCGAAATCATTATTAACTTAGCATTTCGACTTGATTAGTTATCCACACTGTTTCATTATTTACTCAGCGTTTCAACTTGTATAGCTATCAACACCTTTTCCCTATTAACTTAGCGTTTCGATTTGTATAGTTATCAACTTTGCTTCACTATTAAGTCAGTGTTCCATATTCCAAAATTACAATGGATCTTGGATTAAGGGATAATTTTAGGTTACACAGAAGCAAATTAATCGGTCTGAAGTAAAACTAGTTCATAAGGATATTTCATTTAACTCTTGTAACACCGTTATATTTTAACATAAACTGAACAGATCTGGTAAAAAGTATACCTTCTCTCAGGAAAAATACGCTTTTTAAATACTGAGATCTCGTTTTTCTTGAGAGAGTGATTTATTTAAAGGCTTAAGAATGCCGCGATGGCCTGTGATAGGGATGTAGCTTTTCTAGCACATAACTAGTATTTTGAGGTCGAATATTTTTGCTCGATTTTTTGCAGAATTCGTTAATACTATTCATTTTTTTCAGTATTCACTGATACAATCGTTCAGAGAAGCTTGGACACGTTATATTAAATTGAATTTAAGCACGCAAGTCAGCAAGCCTCGTGCAAATCGCAAGAAATATAAAGTCAGAGTGGAACGCAATGTATCACAACTACATTTTGACATTGTTTGACCTTTTGTAGCTAGTGTGATGCCACCAAAAGTCGATTCCATTAGAGAAGAGTAAGTTATAGACTTATCTGACACGTAATATTCATACACTTCCATTATAAATATGCATGCAGATCAGAAGTTTATAATATCTATAAAGTTATTTCGCGTATATAGGTTTCTTCCATCACATATCCGTTCGATTTGATATATCTCAGACATGTGAAACATAAGGGTATTCACGATTTTTCATGTGAACACTTATTGAGCAAGTCTTCGGATGTGGAGTCTTTTCTATTTAGTTGTACTATTGAAACCATTCTCCTTGAACACTAAAGGATTATGGAAAGCTTGCAGGGAGGAGAGATGTGCTCTGAACATTACATCCTTCGGACGCAGAATGTTGTAACGGAAACTACACTGCTGGGTTGTTGTCAAATGCACGGTCGTCAGATACAACATGGCAGAACATGGACCGTGACAACGTGATGATATTCTAAGATATTTTAAATATAGTGTACTCAATCTCAGAATATGTTAAAGATATTTTTGTGACCTTCTTGCGCATCGAAATGGTTAGAAAAGTAATCACGACCTTCCTTTTTGTCAGTGGAGAAAAAATTTGTTTAAAGGGCAAAGTTTAGTAGAAGTTTTCATTTATTTGTGAACAGTATGAAAATAAAACTATTTTCAGAGAAAATATATAGTCTTCGAATGTGGAGTCTTTTCTATTTAGTTGTACTATTGAAACCATTCTCCTTGAACACTAAAGGATTATGGAAAGCTTGCAGGGAGGAGAGATGTGCTCTGAACATTACATCCTTCGGACGCAGAATGTTGTAACGGAAACTACACTGCTGAGTTGTTTTCAAATGCACCGTCGTCAGATACATAACACTGCTTATGATATGTTACAGAGGGTCCATTTTTCAGTGGAGAAAAAATTTGTTTAAAGGGCAAAGTTTAGTAGAAGTTTTCCTTTATTTGTGTACAGTATGAAAATAAAACTATTTCTGTGTTTTAAATTAAATAAGCATTTCTTGGAATTCAAAATCACAATCTGTTGACAAATGTTTTAGTTTCGTAATTCTACCTAAAAGTTTTTATGTGGAACTATAAAAACAAACAACAACAAATACAACGCTTAAATGTTTTTACTTTGAAATCTGTAGATTTTCCATGATAGATAAGACCATTTTAAAAAAGATTCATATCAGATCAACAGTATTTGTGGAGCTGTAAGAGTCAGAGTACGGACTGCAGCATTCATAACAATACTTTTGTGTGAGTCTCTGCCAAGATCTCACCATTTCACCCAGCGTGGTGCCTCAACACGTGTGTTGATGCCAAAACGACTGTAATTTCTATTTTTATTTTTAGTGCCTCTGTAACAGTCGCCAGAGAACACAGATTAAAATAGATGTTTGTCTACGTGGGCTTGTACCGCCTAAATGTCAAAGATGTGAGTTTAAATTCTGTTGTGAGATGTTAATACCGGTTGTTCCAGTTTTGGTCATTTCAGTTACTGTATGGAAGAAAGACTGAAAACATTCTGTTTTCTGTACAGTTACAAAAGTTACAAAAGAATTCCAAAAATGTTAAAATATCGTGCGTCTAGTACAGAACTGTAATACGTATGACGAGTTAAAAATTGATATAGTTAAGATGTTTGACACGTGGGTCACTCACTGCTTATGGCTTGCGAGTAAAAGAAAAATTAAGAAATAAATTTACATTAGTGTAACTTTCTTACAAGTAGTGTAAGTATTTGTGTGTGTGAGCTAAAAGTGAGATATTTTTAGTTTCATAAACTTTTTTCTATTATAATTGTACACGAATTTTGAACCTTGTACATATACAGGGTGTCCCAAAAAAAAATGTAAACACACTTTGAACTCACTCAAACTTTCTTTTTTCACAGGTGCAACTGAGTTGATGTAATGGCAGAAGCAAGACTGAGCTTTGAGAAAAGGAAATTTATCTTAAAGTGTTACTGAAAGTGTGAGAACATAGCTGAAGTGCAAAGACAGTTTGGAAGGGAGTTTCAAACAGATCCACCAACACGACTCACCATTACTCACATCAGAAATAAGTTTGAAACAAATGGAACTGTTCAAGACGTCCATAAAGGGCGTTCTGAAAGACCGTGATCGTCCACCAGACCCACACGAGAAGCAGAGCTGTTGGAAAGTTTCCACCGATCTCCAAGAAAATTTGTTCCACAAACAGCCCGTGAGACTGGAATCCCAAAATCGAGGGTCCATCGCATGTTGAAGAGCGTTCATTGGAAAAGTTTTATTCCAGCATTAATCCACGCTCTCAGTGAAGATGATCCTGATTGGAGAACTGAATTTTGTGAGTGGTACCTGACAATATCTGCAAAGGATGCACAGTTTCCAAACAAGATTGTCTGAATCTATGAGGCCACATTTAAGTTAAATGGTTCAGTTAATCGTCACAATTGCTCCTACTGAGCACCTCAGAACTCAAATGTTACGGTTGAACACCACGTAAACGTATCAGGGATTACAGTGTGGTGTGGATTATCAGCGTTGGACATAACTGGACCATTCTTTTTCGAAAACACAGTCACTAGTCTCGTTTATCTGAACTTGCTACAAGAATCTGTTGTGCCACACATTGAGAACAATTTGGAGATGAAGAGTTTTATTTCCACAAGATGGAGCACCTGCAACAGTCAATAAGATGAGAGCAGCAATTGAAAGAGAATGAACCCAAATACCAAATGAAATGATTCGTGGAGTTTGAAGTTCCATATGTTTGCGTTATCAGCAGTGTCTGGATCAAAACGGCCATCAATTCAAACACCTGCAATAACTCAAAAGACTCTACACTTGTCTTCTTAAACTTGGATTATGAAACCTAGATATATTTTAAAAACATTGTATTTATAACCATTCAAAGTATGTATGGGAAACATGTTTTGGGAAACCTGTATATATACACTAAGTCTCTATCAAATAAGACCGTTTATGTCATTAAAAAATACCCTTTTTCAGTAAAATACAACTTTTTACAGTACTGACAATACCTTCTACCAGTAAAGCGCACCTATTTATAATACTAACAATACAACTTTTTTTTTATAATACTGACAATGCCACTTCCATTAAAGTACAACTTTTTTATAATACCAATAATGCCACTTCCATTAAAATACACCTTTTTGTTTGTTTTGAATTTTCGCGCAAAGCTACTCGAGTGCTATCTGCACTAGCCGTCCCTAATTAGCAGTGTAAGACTAGAGGGAAGGCAGTTAGTCATCACCACCCACCGCCAACTCTTGAGCTACTCTTTTACCAACGAATAGTGGGATTGATCGTAACATTATAACGTCCCCAAGGCTGAAAGAACAAGCATGTTTGATGTGGCGGGAATTCAAATCTGCGACCTTCAAATTGCGAGTCGAGCGCCCTAAGCACCTGGCCATACCGGGCCACGCAAATTAAGAGTATTAGAATAAAAGATAACATTAAATGGGTTCTTTAAATCCCCTCGTCCATGGGCCCGGCGTGGTGATGTGGGTTAAGGCGTTCGACTCGTAACCTGAGGGTCGCGGGTTTGAATCCCCATCGCGCCTAACCTGTACGCCCTTTCAGCCGTGGGGGCGTTATAAAGTGACGGTCATTCCCACTATTCATTGGTAAAAGAGTAGTCCAGGAGTTGGCGGTGGGTGATGATGGCTAGCTGCCTTACATTGCTAAATTAGTAACGGCCAACGCAAATAGCCCTCGTGTTGCTTTGCGCGGAATTCAAAATAAACAAAACCAACCATTTCTTGTTTATCAGAATTTGTAATATATATTTAAAACTTTGTTTTTCGTTGGTCATGAACAATAATGCAGATTTTACTGTTTTTAAGAATTCGTAATACATACTGGAGACATTTTGGCAATCAGGCTGAAAAAAAATATTTTCCAAATTATAATATAATAATATTCAGCAACGTTTCGCCATAGCAACTTCACCAGAGTTAGTAATATAATACTAGTAATAAGAAAGATTTCCAAGGTTTGCATATTGGTGAACCCGTCTTTTGGGTAGCAAGATCAGTTTTTCTTTAAGATTAATTTATAGTATTATTTGGTTTCATTATTAATATTTTTACAGTTGCGAAAATTATTTAACAGTCTTAGTTTAGTATATAAATTTAGCGATCACTTAAGCCTTATAGGTTGGCTGACCTTTGTAAGCATTGAGATTATGGCTGGAAATGTTGCTCACAGCAAAGTTGCCGAACTAATGATTCTAAAAAGCTTAGCTTTTTTTGTGTACTGAGTAGTGCGCGTTTGTTCATTTTATGTTAAATAATTGGCATTTTTTGCGGACAAGTTAGGTTTTGATCTGTGTAGTTAATATGCTTTTAGTCAGAAGTTATCAGTAGTAATTAAACATGTGGTAAACACGTGCTTTCATTAATTGATGTTTAAAAATAGTTAAAGATTAATGTCCTGGGTGAACTTTAAGAGCAGAGGTTTCATAATTTTCCTGTGAGTTTGTTTTTTAGAATAAAGCCAAATTCAGCTATCTGCTATATCCACCGCGGGGAACCGAACAACAAAGTTTACTGTTTTAGGCCATTAAGCTTGTCGCTGTCTCGTCGAGGGATTTCTCTACGAATATTTATTAAAATCTAACTTTAAAGACAGAAATATTGTACATTTTTGTCCAACGTCCTTTCCTTCTTTCTTGTATCTATAAGGGTGATAATTGTGCAACATTTGACAGACAACTGGTTTCAAAACTCGAGTTAATCTTACGGTATGTTTGTGCCCGATTTACGATGAAATATATCAGTTCAAATTAAGTTGAAATAAATTAAGTTGGAATTAAATGTGGAAAATCTCGAAGTAATTCGTTTAATTATTGGATTTCAAGAGACGTCTGCCATAGTGTCCCTAATTCTGAAATGATAAAGTGGAGCTAGCCAACAAAACCCACCGTTAACTTCTTTACTAACGAATCATAGGATTGGCTGTCAATCATATCATGTTCGGTGACGGGAGTCGAACTCGCGACAAGCAGGTTACTATTGCGGGTCCTTGTTCGAAATTAAATAAAAACGAAATAGAAACATTTTTTTAAAAATCTCAGTAATCCTGTTTTATGTTGAAATCATGAGAGATTAGGTGTGAATCGTAGAACATTTTTTTCAGAAATTCGAAGTTTAAAAAGTAACAAATACATTGATATAAAACAATGAATCGTACGAGTTCGTAAATGAAAGGTTTGTTTGAGAGATTTGTCTAGGACGGAAAGATAATATCTAAAAAACTGACATTCTAAGGTAGAGGTTAGACACGAAGTAAGATAAGTAATAAAAATATTTTATTAGAGTTCGGACACTTTCATTCATATGTTCTGACTAGTTGTGTAAAAACCAAAATGTCACGAATTGTCAATGTTACAAAGTTACACGTGGAAACGTCGTTTGCCATCCTAACACCCTGATGACTTAACTGATATCTGTAGTGGATAGAGCACAGACAGTCTATTGGGTAGCTTAACAAGAAACGTGGCATGTTATCTCCATGCACAATATTAAAGTTGAGTGAATCAAAGAAACAAAGGTAAAGTTCTTGATTACGTTTATGTGTGTTTTTATGAGAGACCATTGTCTCTCTAAACATTGTTTGTTTTTGGTTTTTCTGGCTCGAACATTTTTGTAATGTGATGTTTCTCCGAGTTCACGCATTAAGTGACATATAGAATTCTAATAATACAAGAAATGATTGTTTTTGTATTAGAAACAATTTGCTACGAGCGTTGCCATATGGTAATAAATCACTCAATGGATCAAGGTACAAACCGATATGTAGAAACACTGGCTATTTTTGGTTTTCTCCTACATTGTACCATCAATAAAATATTTCACACGAAGACGTTAGGCCTTACCACAACTGATATAACCTCGTGCCTTGTCCTGCCTAGTTCTAATAACGAGGGAGTCTAGACGTCCCGCTAATGTTTCCGCTTTACTCTGTCTAATCGTCTAATGAAAAAGGCTGCCCTCCCAATGTCCTTCCTTTTCTCGACACGCGGGCAATTTTTGGGGCAAATATTTAGAATAATTGCTAGAGCGGAAGATGGAAGATACAGGAAGTGTCTTTCTTCCAAACGTACCTTTGGTTAGTTGATTGTTATTCAGAGGAATTTAATATGCGCTACATTCTCACACACCCACTAACTCAACTGTTCCAGAATAGTCCCAGATTACCGTAGGACAAGTGACGCGTCAGTATAAGGAAGAGGGAAAAAACATTCAGTTCATTCGTCTACATTTGAGGTGTGGAGAGCCACGTGTCTGTGTCAGTAAGTGTGTATGTGTGCACCTAGACTCAGATAGAAGGGGGAGACGCCTTCCAATTTGTCAAACACTAGGAGTGGTAGGTCGGAAGAGTTTATTGGTTGCACCAACCGGGTTCTGGGACATATTCATGGCTGAAATCGACTTGGGTGTTTCAACAAAAGAACCATTCTTCAAAACGCTGAGTTCTGACCCATTGGCATATAGACAAATATCTCAAAGCAATACCTTTCTAAAAAGACATTGAAAAACACGTTGTATTTTGAGTTATCTAGTAACTATAGCGTTCAGTGAATTTCTGTTTACTAATAAATATTACCAAAACTTGGAGGTTTTTTTTTTAAAATAAGAACAGTCCTGTTCTTGAATTCCAAAAATTATGTTTGGTTGCAAGAGTAATTGTTACAAGTTGTGTCTGCTGATTGCATTGACCAGTTGGTGCTGTGGTCAGCCGTTGCAAGCATTCGCTGATAGATTCTTCACGAAAGATTTAAGCTACATGACAATTCCTACACCTTTTCCTATCAGAAAAGTGAACAAATCGGAAGTAATTAGCATCCAAAGAGGAACACTGGTCAACAATCGTACATTAGTGACCAACACAACTCTGTCAGATCTGATGAAAGTAGCTCTAATGAAACAGAAGAAGAAACGTGAGAGGTGAGTCCTGTGTATTTTTATTATAAAAATAGGTTTGCATTTTAGTTTACTATAAGGACTTAGGACTAACCGAAACCTCCTAAGTTGGCTGAAATTGGTAAGATATTATTGGATTTATGGCAGAAAATATTTTTAACTCAAATGAAACTTTCTACACAGTTTGTAGTTAAGACAGATCTATCCTTAGAAGAAATTTTATCAAATTACAATTGATACGAACTAGAAACACTGCAGAACGTCAAAGGTCTGGAACCATGAATAGTTTTAAACTTTTCTTAATTTCAGATACGTGACTAATTATGGTGCTATGAAAACATGAGAAGGTCGAGCTAATGTTGCTATTAATCCAAACTTGTTTCTAATTACAAGAAAAGCACGTGATGTCCTGTATGTTTGTTGTTTTTGAGAAGAATTCTGGTAGACTAGTGATATCTCTGCTCCTCTTTGACTAACTGGTTATTATTAATTATTCTAATTCATTTGCATGGTTATTCTTAAGTCTTGCTTTCTGCGTTACTAGCATAACTTGTAATTACGTTCAAGTGATCTGTTCAAATGACGAAAATTTAACAGGAAAAGAAATACACATGCATGAAAAACTTAATATTTCCAAAGTTCCAGCTAACAACAATGACTGAAATACAGTCCTTTTCGAAATGTAGAGGGCTGTAAGAATTTGAACGTTTGAACTGCTTGTATAATGACTGAAATACAGTCTGTTTCAGAATATAGAGGGCTGTAAGAACTTGAACGTTTGCACTGCTTGTATAATGACTGAAATACAGTCTGTTTCAGAATGTAGAGGGCTGTAAGAATTTGAACGTTTAAACTGCTTGTATAATGACTGAAATACAGTCTGTTTCAAAATGTAGAGGGCTGTAAAAATTTGAACGTTTGAACTGTTTGTACAATGACTGAAATACAGTCTGTTTCAGAATATAGAGGGCTGTAAAAATTTGAACGTTTGAACTGTTTGTCTGTTCAAAAATCGGGAATATTATATAAACTACTCAATTATTTACGTATCTGTCCCTAATTTCCCAGTGGTAAGCTTGAGGATAGACAGTTAATGATATTCTTGTTTGTGTGTGGTTAAGCCCAAGGCTACACAATAGGCTGTCTTCGCTCTGTTTGTCACTGGTACCAAAACCCAGTTTCTGGCGATGTAGGTGTGATTGAACTAACCAAAACATGATGTAAGTATTGATGGGCTTAGCAGCACGTTTTATAGCCATAGTTGAAGCGATAAGCACGTGATGCAGCATAATGAGACTGACCCGTACATATTGTAGGTACTGTTGGACTGACCCATATATAGTGTAGGTATTGTTGGCTGATCTGTACATATTATACGTATTGTTGGACTGACCCTTACGAAGTGTAGCTATTGTTGGACTAACAAGTACATAGTGTAGTCATCTTTGGACTAACCTGTACGTAATGTAGGCACTGTTGGATTGACTAGCATACAGTGTAGGTATCCTTGGACTAACCATGTGCGTAATGTTGATATTGCTAGACTGACCACATTATGTGCCTAACAAGCACAGTATTGGGGAGCTTGTACTAAGGAGAACTGTGCTGTTATTAAGATAAATCATGTGGTATTAAAATGAATCATGCTGTTATTGAGACTAATGATACTATTATTGAGATGACCCATACTGTTATTGAGACTAATCACACTGTTATTGAGACTAATGATACTATTATTGAGATGACCATACTGTTATTGAGACTAATCATACTGTTATTGAGACTAATCATGTTGTTAATTAGACTAATCATACTGTTATTGAGACTAATCATGTTGTTAATTAGACTAATCATACTGTTATTGAGACTAATCATGTTGTTATTTAGACTAATCATACTGTTATTGAGACTAATCATGATGTTATCGAAGCTAATTATACTGTTATTGAGATTAATCATGATGTTATTGAGATTAAACATACTATTTTTGAAACTAATCATACTGTTATTGAGGCTAATCATGATGCTATTGAGATTAATCATACTGTTATTGAGATTAAACATACTATTTTTGAAACTAATCATACTGTTATTGAGGATAATCATGATGCTATTGAGATTAATCATACTGTTATTGAGATTAAACATACTATTTTTGAAACTAATCATACTGTTATTGAGGCTAATCATGATGCTATTGAGATTAATCATACTGTTATTGAGACTAATCATGATGTTACTGAGATGTATCATGCTACGCTGTTCTTGAGACTAATCGTGCTGTTATTGAGACTAATCATTCTGTTACTGAGACTAACGATGATGTTATTGAGATCAATAATACAGTTATTGAGATGAATCATGCTGTTGTTGAGATAAATCATACTGTTCTTGAGACTAATCGTGCTGTTATTGAAATGAATCATACTGTTATTGAGATAAACCATACTGTTATTGAGATAAACCATACTGTTATTGAGATAAACCATACTGTTATTGGGATAAACCATACTGTTATTGAGATAAACCATACTGTTATTGGGATAAACCATACTGTTATTGAGATAAACCATACTGTTATTGAGATAAACCATACTGTTATTGGGACTAATCACACTGTTATTATTGTAATGTAAGCCTTATATACATTACAGACCCGAAGAAAACTTTAAATATTTTAACCTATTTCTTCCAGGTGTCACAGCCATTGAGTTCTTATAAAGACAAAAATTCGATTTCAAAAACCTGTCAAAGGCACAGAGCAGACAGTTATGTGACTTTGCGCTTAAAAATAAAAGGCCTTTGTTTTCGTATTAAATTAAAAAGAAAGACGAATACAGTTCTTGACGCTTTATTTCTGTGTGTGAGATAATCAATATGTCAATGAAAGTTCTAGAAATGTATTAGCGAATGTTACGTTAGACTCACGTGAACAGTTATAATGGAGAGAATGAGTTGAAACACTGACGAAAATGATCTAAAATAATTTGTTGTCTTTTGGAGAAAAAAAATATAGCTTTAACAGTTTTAGCACCTTTTCGCAAAACAAATGTTTCCCTAAATATCACTTCTGGTTAAGAAATTAGCGCACAGGATCATACACAAAAGTTGCAATATTTTTTAAAAGAAATTCTAAAACTCGAGCGGTTTGGAATAGTTCACTTTTCTTGTATGTTATCATGAAGAATAAAAGTGAAGTATTCGAAAGCACTCGAGTTTTGGGTCTATTTGGGTCAAAAAATAAAGTGCTCGTGGCTGAAAGATAGAATTTTTTTGTTAAGGGCTTAAACAGTTAACACTTTGATAATTTATCGAGAACAAGACTCTTCTGGTTGATTAACAGTTAACATGGTTGCTTGTATAAATAATCTTATCAAGTATTGGCAACATAGCACTTGCTTTTTTGAGGGACCATTTTTGAAGATGGTCCACATCTTTTAAATATTTTTCACTCCCATACCCGGGCCGGAATGGCCAGGTTGTTAGTATATTTGACTCAAAATCTGAATATCGTGGATTCAAATCCACGACCCACCAAACGTGCTCACCCTTTCGGCCGTGAGGGCGTTATAATGTTACAGCTAATTCCACTATTCGTTAGTAAAAAAGTAGCTCAAAAATTGGCAGCGGGTGGTGATGACTAGCTGCCTTCCTATAGTCTTTCACTACAAAATAGAGACAGTTCGAGCAGATAGCCCTCGTGTAGCTTTGCGCGAAATTTAAAACAACCTCATCCAACAAGGGCCCGGCATGGCCAGGTAGTTAAAGCACTCGGCTCGTAATCTGAAGGTCACGGGTTCAATTCTCCGTCACACCAAATATGCTCGCCCTTTCAGCCATGGGGGCGTTATAATGTGACGGTCAATCCCATTATTTGTTGGTAAAAGAGTAGCCCAAAAGTTGGTGATAGGTGGTGATAAATAGTAGCCTTCCATCTAGTATCACACTGCTAAATTAAGGACAGATAGCGCAGATAGCCCTCGTGTATCTTTGCGCGAAATTAAAAAAAAACAATATTCCTGTTTTTAATCAGTTTTAAGTACGGTACTTTCCATCTCACCAACTACAGTGGACACTATAGAACACAAAAGCTGGCCATTCTGGTAAATAGATACTACAACCGAGATTGTGATGAAAGATTTCCTTTTATCGTTTTCACTTGATTCGTTGAGTTTCGAAGTTCGCGAAGAGGCTACTCGAAGAACACCTGCACTAGCCGTATTTAATTTAAGCAGTAATAGACTATAATTTATTGTTGTTTGTTATTAAGCAGACAGGTACATATAAAGCTATCTGTGCTTTGCCTACCACGGGTATCGAAACACGGGTTTTAGCAATAAAAGTCCGCAGATATGCCGCTGTGCCACTAGGAAGAAAAAGACTAGTGCCACGGTATTTACCAACACGGTCGCCACTCCCCACATGTGGCGAATTGATGTTTTACTTATACCATCTATTATTTTCAATATAATTAATTAATACAAATAAATAATTGTTCAAAACATTAATGTGTGCTTTGTTACCCCTCTGTATCTATAAAACAATTTTTTTTTTGTCATGTGGCAGAAATGTTAACACATTCTTCACAATTTTGACGATTATGAAAAACCGTTGGGCACTTCTGGTAACAGCTAGTCAATATCACCAACCGCCAACTCGTGGGCTACTCTTTTATTAACATGTAGTGGGATTGACCATTGTATTATAACATTACCACTGCTGAAAAAGACAAACATGTTTGGTGACGTGGATTTCAACCGTTTCATACGGGTTGCGAGTCGAGCGCCCCAGCCTCCAAGCCTTCCAATAAATACAATAATTCCAAATGTCAAAATTCACTTGCATATAACATCATCTTATACTTAATGTGTCTGAAGAATTAGATAGGGCCCGGCATGGCCAAGCGTGTTAAGGCGTTCGACTCGTAATCCGAGGATCGCGGGTTCGAATCCCGGTCGCACCAAACATGCTCGCCCTCCCAGCCGTGGGGGCGTTATAATGTGACGATTAATCCCACTATTCGTTGGCAAAAGAGTAGCCCAATAGTTGGCTGTGGGTGGTAATGACTATCTGCCTTCCGTCTAGTCTTACACTGCAAAATTAGAGACAGCTAGCGCAGATAGCCCTCGAGTAGCTTTGCGCGAAATTCAAACAAATAAACCCTTCTACATAACCACACGTTTTGGTTGTTGTTGTTTTATTAATGAAAAGTACAACTGCTGGCAAATACCGCCCGTTTTAAGCCCTTATAACCCCATACACCTTTTATAGCTGTTCCAAGTATACTGGTTTATTAAGCAGGGAGTATCTGACTGATACGGTCTGTCTACATGTCACGAGACATTTTCTTCCACGTGTAACGTTTTTAAACGCTGATAGATTTTGTTGATACGAAGTAGCGAGAAACCTGGCAGATAGCGTTCCTCGTAAGTCCTCGTTTGCATCATTGGCTCATTTTTCTAGTGCCTTCTACTAGGAAACGCTGTTATCTGATGGCGGATCACACGCGCTCTCCACCTAACGTTGTAAACGCGTCGGTTCAGGTTCTGTTTGTTGGCGTTTTTGTTAGACGGACTTGGGCAGACTAACGTTCGCGCTTAAATTTAGCTTTTCTCAAATTATAAAAGCTCTACGTTACATCAAAGGCACCGCTCTCGACCCAAAAATTGCTTCTTGTTCGTGTTACGAGCGTAAACTTCTATTATAGGCCTGAGAGTTGCCATTCTCGGAGCGGATGTGTCGCTGCTCTTCGGAAATTAAGCAACGACTTCTACGATGTTGAATGAAAAATGTAAAAAAAAATAGAAATTTTCTGATAATTCAACAAGGCTAAGGTTACTGCCATGTCATTTAATCGCTGGAAATCCAATCCATGCAATCCTGTGTAATGAGTGTGCTGAAGTAGAAACACATAGACACACTAATTAACCAGATTATAAAGAAAACGTTTACTAGTTAACCACATGATTAAACAAAAATATCAAGTTATGGAAGCCTAGTATTTCTAAAGCCAACTATCTTGAGTGAATAGGTCCATTGGCAGTTTTTCTTAGAAACTCAAAAGCTGGTTGTTGTGTGAATAAATATGTAAAACTTACAGATAACGTTTTTCAAACCCAATAATTAGTTGCTAAAATATTATCGTTTTTTGGTACAATTTAGATCTGGCTATTTAATATCAGTGCTAAGTTTGTTTACTGAAATGCCAGACAACGTTTTCAAATATACTTCAAAACGTTTTTTTTTTTTTTTACATTGATGGGCTCTTCATCGTTCTCTGGATTTAATTATCGGATTTTCCAGATTTACATTGTGGTGTTATGTACTGCCAGTATTAAATTTGAACTATTGTGTTGAGCCGGGGTTACATTGTAGTATCAAGTGTTACCAGGATTAAATCTGAGCTACTGTTTTGAATCGGAGTTACATTGTGGTGTCAAATATTGCCAGGATTAAATCTGAATTATTGTTTTGAGCTAGAGTTACACTGCAGTGTTAAATATTTCCAGGATTAAATGTGAACTGTTGAGGTGAGCCAAAATTACATCGTGGTGTCAAGTATTACCATTATTAAATCTGAACTATTGTTTTGATCCGGAGTTACATTGTGGTGTCAACTATTACAATTTTTAAATCTGAACTATTGTTTTGATCCGGAGTTACATTGTGGTGTCAAGTATTACCATTATTAAATCTGAACTATTGTTTTGATCGAGAGTTACATTGTGGTGTCAAGTATTACCATTATTAAATCTGAACTACTGTTTTGATCCAGAGTTACATTGTGGTTTCAAGTATTACCATTATTAAATCTGAACTATTGTTTTGATCCAGAGTTACATTGTGGTTTCAAGTATTACCATTATTAAATCTGAACTATTGTTTTGATCCAGAGTTACATTGTGGTGTCAAGTATTACCATTATTAAATCTGAACTATTGTTTTGATCCAGAGTTACATTGTGGTGTTAAGTATTACCAGTATCAAATCTGAACTATTGTTTTGATCCGGAGTTACATTGTGGTGTCAAGTATTACCAGTATCAAATCTGAACTATTGTTTTGATCCAGAGTTACATTGTGGTGTCAAGTATTACCATTATCAAATCTGAACTATTGTTTTGATCCGGAGTTACATTGTGGTGTCAAGTATTACCATTATTAAATCTGAACTATTGTCTTGATCCGGATTTACATTGTGGTGTCAAGTATTACCATTATTAAATCTGAACTATTGTTTTGATCCAGAGTTACATTGTGGTTTCAAGTATTACCATTATTAAATCTGAACTATTGTTTTGATCCAGAGTTACATTGTGGTGTTAAGCATTACCATTATTAAATCTGAACTATTGTGTTGAGCCGAAATTAAAATATGGTACCAAGTTAACTTAAATTGCAAATTCGTGCAATCATTTTGGTTGCTTGTATTTGCAATACTGATGTATTTGTACCTTAAACATGGTAAGCGATCATTCTCACTGTTCGAAACGAAACGCTGTATAGAAATACATCTGTTTTCCCACAAATAACCGTTTTGTAACTTCATAATATTACAACTAAACTCAATACATTTGTCACTAACTGCAGGTTGCTAAACACATTTCCAAAGTTACCATCAATATCTCAGGTTGAATAACAAAACACCTGATCTTCACAAGACCAGGTGTAGCAATTACTTCACAGTCCTCTATGTTCTCTCATCTTCAAGTCTCGGATCCATATAATTCACTTGATTTATCACTGAAACACATTGTCTATTCGACAAATTCGTCTATTGCTGTAGCTATGCAATATTTTCCCAATGAGACGCTACACGTAATATTTACATATTTAATTATAAGACTCATAAATAGTGAAAAAGACAATAATATATTTTCAACTATACTAATTCTAATAACAGCAGGTAATTGTATGTTATATCATATTCAAAACATATGTTTCGAATGAAAATCCCAGAATTTCTTAGGGAATAAGCCGCTCTCCTTTCTGCTTCTATGCTATGAGGGGACACTTTTGTAACTGTGGTAGAAAGAATACCACATTAAATATGTCAAAAGTTCGGTGTAAGTCAATTGTAACTTAGAAGACACACTGCTATTACTCTCTTTATAGACTTTTGGAGTTAGTTATGGTTTTAACCCAGTAATGCGCCTGACAGAGAAAATATTTAATGAGGTTTATTCGTATTGTAATTAAATGTTGTCAAACTTTAAATGTTGATTTTTTCTCCGTGAGAATCAATAAGGCATCTTTTAACTAAGGTGATTTCTGGTTTATTTTCAGGGTAAGACAAGAATGGCTGAAGAGAATCAAGAATCGCATACTTCGTGGTGTTGGAATGTCACGAGAACCAAACATTTCACCGTCGATACTCTCGAACAGGCTTCCCCGACGTTTCTCAGATGTTCTGAAAAGAATTAACAAAACTCACTCTGAAAAAAACTCCATGTTTCTCGAAAAATTTCAGAGTTTTTACCCCTCCTGTGAGTATCTATGAATTTACCTAAAAAACACATAATTTCTTTGTGTTTTTTTTAATTTCACACAAAGCTACTCGAGGGCTATCTGAGCTAGCCGTCCGTAATTTAACCGTGTAAGACTAGAGGAAAGGCAGCTAGTCTTCAACACCCATCGCCAACTCTTAGGCTACTCTTTTACCAACGAATAGTGGGATTGACCGTTATATTATAACGCCCCCAAGGGTAAAGGAGCGAGCTGTTTTGGTGCGACGGAGATTCGAACCCGCGAGCCTGAGATTGCAAGTCGAACACCTAGCCCACCTGGCCTAAAACACATGATATCAGACTAGAGGAAGTAAACTAATAACATAGGTTTCTGTTATATTTGTCGATCTCTAAAGAATCTCGTATTGATAAAGAAATACGTTATTTGTACAAGCTTATGTAATTTTTTAAACTATTCTTGGCTTCGGAAAGTGCGGGAATAAAGCTGTCAATATTTAATTTTTAACCACAACTAGTTAAAAAAACATGACTTTTTCCAAAAGGTCGTTAATTAAGATATTTTGAAGGAAAATTAAAGTCTTTTTTAACTATTACTAGGTCAAAAACTCATGACTTTCAATCGTTTCTTAACATATGTTAGAAATGCATTGTGAACGTTCAAAGGGACTTCAGACCTTTTTTTAACCATGACTGGGTCAAAAACATACAACTCTTAGTTGTTATCTCAGCTACCTTAGAAGGACATTGAGAACTTTAAAAAAAAAAAAACATTGTCGTTAACATTGATATAGAGTTTTCTTTAACCTTACTCAGTATTTAAAATCCAAACTTTAATAATATAGATCTGTCTCAACACAGCTAAGGTTTGATAAACGTGTGTGATATTTAACCTAATAATACCGTTGTTATCACCTATTGTTTTTACAAGTTAATGCTAAAATGTTATTGAGCTTTTCTATACTTCTGTGACATAATTAAACATCACATCTTTCAACAAAAATGTTCCAATTCGATCTATATTTTCTCTAATTTGTTGTTCCTGACTGTTGTATTACGCCCTCTCACTAGTATAACGTGACATCTGAAGGCTTGTAACAATAAAACCAGGTCTCGATACCTATGGTGGGCATAGCACAGATAGACCATTTGTAGCTTTGGGCTCAATAATAAACAAATACGTGGCCAGGAGGTTAAGGCACACGACTCGTAAGCTGAAGGTCGCGGGTTCGAATCCCCGTTACACCAAACATTCTCGCCTCTTCAGCCGTGAGGGCGTTATAATGTTACGGTCAATCCCACTATTTGTTGGTAAAAAGTAGCCCAAAAGTTGGCGGTGGGTGATGATGACTAGCTGCCTTTCATCTAGTCTTATACTGCTAAATTAGGGACGACTAGCGCAGATAGCCCTCGTGTAGCTTTGCACGAAATTAAAAAATATATATATATAAACAGACTAATATGTTTATGATGTTTTACTACATGTTTCATGAGCTACCACTATATCGTATAAAAAAACCTAATTATCATATTTCAAACAACCAATGGGCTGACTTTATAATAGTGGGACTCGTCCCCATTCGCCCCCTGCTGACTCAATGATGCACCTGAGGTTTAACGACACTAAAGAAGCCAGGGTTTCGATACTCGTAGTGTGCAGAGCCCTAATAGTCCGTTGTGTAGCTTTGCGCTTAACAACAAACAAATAATTGTCCTCATTCCATGCTTACGAACATTTGTCGCATTGCTACTACGCTTTATGTTGGTTTATGGAGTTTTTTAGTGACTGTCCAAGTTGTGTTACTTAAACTTTATTTTTTAAAAGTCAGTTGGTCAGGAACTTTAGCAAACATTTCTACTTGTTAGAAAAGACCTTTTGTTAATCCATCGCTTTGTTTACTAGTAAAGTATTCGAAAATGTATAGGATGTAGATTCCAAGACTGATGGATATTTATTGAACCGTATTCCAAAATTAACTAGAAAGGTTTGTTTGTTTTGGAATTTCGCACAAAGCTACTCGAGGGCTATCTGTGCTAGCCGTCCATAATTTAGCAGTGTAAGACTAGAGGGAAGGCAGCTAGTCATCACCACCCACCGCCAACTCTTGGGCTACTCTTTTACCAACGAATAGTGGGATTGACCGTCACATTATAACGCCCCTACGGCTGAGAGGGCGAGCATGTTTGGTGCGATTCGGGCACGAACCCACGACCCTCAGATTACGAAGCGCACGCCTTAACGCGCTAGGCCATGCCAGGCCTAACCAGAAAGGTCGTAAAGATGCATTTTATATTTGCAAAGTAATATTAGAAGAAAGTGTCAAAAGGTTTGGCTTGTTTTTTAATTTCGCGCAAGTCTACACGAGGGCTATCTGCGCTAGCCGTCCCTAATTAGCAGTGTAAGACTAGAGGGAAGGCAGCTAGTCATCACCACCCACCGCCAACTCTTGGGCTACTCTTTTACCAACGAATAGTGGGATTGACCGTCACATTATAACGCCCCTACGGCTGGGAGGGCGAGCATGTTTGGTGCGATTCGGGCACGAACCCACGACCCTCAGATTACGAAGCGCACGCCTTAACGCGCTAGGCCATGCCAGGCCTAACCAGAAAGGTCGTAAAGATGCATTTTATATTTGCAAAGTAATATTAGAAGAAAGTGTCAAAAGGTTTGGCTTGTTTTTTTAATTTCGCGCAAGTCTACACGAGGGCTATCTGCGCTAGCCGTCCCTAATTAGCAGTGTAAGACTAGAGGGAAGGCAGCTAGTCATCACCACCCACCGCCAACTCTTGGGCTACTCTTTTAGTGGGATTGACCGAAACCTTATAACGCCCCCATGGCTGAAAGGGCGAGCATGTTTGGTGTGACGGGAATTCGAACCTGCGACCATCAGCTTACGAGTCGTGTGCCTTAACCTCCTGGCCATGCTGGAACGTGCCAAAAGGAATTACTTGAGCAGATGGGTGAAGCGGTATTCGTATTGGTTTCTCTCTAACCATCTAAAACATGATTATACTAGTCCAAGAGAAAGTCTCAGTAAGATTTATTTCTTTATTAAAAAGCCACAAAATGAGGCTGTATTTTCTGTGCCCATTGCAGGGATTGAATCGCGAACTGTACCGTCATAAGCTTTCTAGATTACCACCGGGCAGCAGAAAGGTGTGGCAATAGGTACGTCGTTAAGCTGTCTTGTAATGTTGCAATCTGAGAATTACACGCGGTATTTAGTTTTATGGCTGACCACACAAACTTGGTCGAATTTATGAAAACAATTTCATGTCATAAAAAGTTCCATCACGAAATGTAACAGAAAAGTTGTTGCGAAAATTGCAATTAAAGGTTTTTTCAAAGAACCACTACACATACAAATATATGTTTAGTTTTGTGTTTTGTTTTTTAATTGTTGTGACTCGGTTGGTTTCAGTTACCGGTCTTATTTTTCAAGTGTTTTCGAAAAATTTGTTTTGCTATTTTATACATCATTTAAAATATGAGACTGCAGTTCGATAGTAAAATTACGGTTTTAGGTGAAACAAAGAAAGGTAGGTTAAGTTTAATCATTTAGCATTCAACTATATCAAGTTTCATTTCGCCAAAGAGGCTACTGTGTTATGGCTTATTTACTTAAATAACTGCTTAGATAGGCAAAGAAAATCGCCCGAAAGTTTTTAGCAATAAATTAACATAAAATGGATTTAAAATTTATTATATACATATATTAGAAAAAACTTTCTAATTAACAGTTGAATGAAAGTCGGTTTGCTTACAATTTTGTTATAGTAAAAAAAAAGTTATTTGTGTTCTACACCAGTGATAGTAATTAAAATGATGGTTCATGCGATGTTTTTGGAATCAAGACAAAAATATAAATTACAGATTTTTACAGAAATTTTTGGAAAAAAGGCGGCTCTCACTTTTGGGGACACTGTTCTAGAGAAACGGTTCTCCATCTTTGTTAATGTGTCATTTTGGTTGCTAGTCTGTTCTTTCGTGGAATAAAAAAGCAAACCAAAGTCATATATTGTGTTTTGAATGAACGACATTGTTGTTTGTTTGTTTGTTTTTAGGTTCATTACCAGAGAGTGTTGATAGCGATTTGTGGAATGACCCTACAACTTTTAATGTGTACTATAACGTTAACTCCAAGCCAACTACCTCACACTCAAAGGTTAAACTAGCCAAGCTTCGGCTTTACAAAGACAGAGACTTACAGCCTGAAGACTTAAAACAAAACCTTACTCTACCTCCTTGTCCACTTAAGCTTTTCAGGCCTCCAAGGCTCACCGTGGGGAATACAGGCCTCACAGTTTCTCTCTACTGGTACAGAAGACCACTTACCAATATCTCCAGAGAAGGTAAGAAAAACATTCCACACTTAGGAAATTAGCCTATTTCTTGCCATTTTCTTTGGTTGTTTGCTCAGTAGGTTGTCTGTTAGGTGGTCACAGGGAGATCAAGCCTTCTCAGGACAGACTAAGTTTATTTTGTAACAACATTTCAACAATTTGATATTCATTTTGCAGGCGTGACGCTTTCCGATTCATTTCTTTTACTATATATCAAAAGTATTGGTTTGAATGAATCGTATGCATTATACGCTTGTTTTCAATCTAATCAAAAACACATTAGGGGTGAAAAGTAAAGTGAGGCTGGAAAAGGAGTGATGGCGTGACTTAAATAAATTAAATCAACTTGGACCATGATTATGATGGGTGAGACGAAATATGCAGATTAAGTATTAATGAATGAATATTTGTGTTAAATCTTATCAAACCTGTAAGTGTGGCTACCAGTTTAGCCGCCAATTTGACGTCATTCCTTTTAGTCGCATGCTCAGTTTTTTATCGTGTTTGTTTTATTAAAATATTTTTTTTTGTATTTTTAGGCATTCCTTCCTATCACGTTATTCTGACACGCAATCACAATTTTCAGATTAGAGCGTCAAATGTGTTAGCAGAAATGTATTTTTGGGTCCAAAATGCCCCCACTCAGAAATTCAGGGGAAAGTCTGACGACATATAGTGTTAAAATCTGGTTTCGATCCCCACATTGGACAGACCAAAATAATCCATTGTTTAGCCTTGTGCTTAACAAACGAATAAGTTTCTCTTATTTTGCATGGCCAGGTGGTTAAGGCACTCGATTCATTATCTGAGGGTCGCGAGTTCGAATCCTCCTCGTACTAAACATGCTTTTCCTTTAAAGCCCCCCAGTGGCTCAGCGGTATGTCTGCAGACTTACAACGCTAAAAAACGGGTTTCGATACCCGTGGTGGAGAGAGCATAGATAGCACATTGTGTAGCTTTGTGCTTAATTCAAAACAACAACCATTATTTTATCTCACATTCTATGCTGTTTTTGTAACACTTGTAAACATGTTTTATTTACAAAACTAAAAGTCGTTGAATAAACTGAAACGTAAAGAAAAAAGAACTTATAATTTAGAACTGCGATAACGATAGTCTGAGATAAATATTAACGAACTCACCCATCATAGGCCCGGCTGGCACTCCACTCGTAATCTGAGGGTCGCTGGTTCGAATCCCCGTCGCACTACACATGCTCACCATTACAGCCATGGGGGTGTTATAATGTGACAGTCAATCTCACTTCTTGTTGGTAAAAGAGTAGCTCAAGAGTTGATGACTAGCTGCCTTCCCTCTAATCTTACGTTGCAAAATTAGAGACGGCTATCGCAGATAGCCCTCATGCAGTTTTGCGCAAAATTAATAAACAAACAAACAAACATTTCTACGAGGACATTACGTATCTTTGTCTGTGCGAAACTCGCGTGAGATATAGCGTATCAGTTACGTAAACTGTACCTATATCAACATAGAATTAATTCGTTTGGCGTGAACCGTCAATAAAATATTCAGTTCTAGACGAGAGAAAAGACTCAGTATTGTTTGTAAAACTTTTGTACATGAAACATTAGTTGTAATAATCGTTACTATACATTGTATTGATGTTTATATATTAAAATATATTTGTGTTAAGAAAGAAAGTTGTGTATCAATCTTGTTGGCAAAGATCATACATCTGATACACATTGACATTCAATTAACTTCTAAATTAAAATAAAAATTTCTGATTATTTCGTAATGTGTTAACATACGTAATAAATCGGAGACACGTCCGAGATAAATTATAATACGTAACAAAATAAACTGAAAACTCGCCTGGTATAAGTTAAAACGCGTAACAATACATAGATAGAATGCTTTATGTTTGTTATTCTATTCTAGTCAATTGTTGTTGTCGGAGCTGGAATTTTAAGTTAAGTGATGACACACATGACCTTGACATTGAATTTCGTGCCAAGTTAAAAAGTTATCTGTTAAAAAGCCCACGTGCTTGATTGTTTCGATTTTCTTTTGTTGGCCTTGATGATGTGGGAAGGTGCGAGCTATCACTTCCGTTGCATCATCTGTCTCACGAGACGCGTAACACTTACCACTTCCTCCCAGTAAGAGCATGTGAAAAGAATTTAACCGGCTTCAACAGTTGACACTTTAAAACTCACTTTCAAAAAAGTGTATGTCAAGCGGTCTATAGTTAATCCTTTGGTGAAACAAGAAGTGTGTTTTCTCCGTAGTTTTTTGGCCGAAATGTATGTCAGTTATATCAACATATTTGCTGGGGGTTCTAAAAAATTACTGCTATTGACCCAATAAATGTGACAACGGCGGCAAACGCGTCTTACCAACATTAAAAGGTATTTTAAGGCTACTGTGGCGAAAGAAAAATACCCGTTATGAGATTTAGCTTTATTTATTTATCTTAGTTTTTCAACACGATCATAATGGGCCCGTCTGACCCTTAATCCGACTCTGCCAAAACTGTAGTCTTCATCTGAGTAATTCTCAAGTGTTATTTGATCATTAACTTCTAATCAAACCAAGTAACCTACATAGATTAAGTGCGCCTGCTGGTACAGCGGTAATTCTACGGATTTACAACGCTAAAATCAAGGATTCGTTTCCCCTCGGTGTACTCAGCAGATAGCCCATGTGGCTTTGCTGTAAGAAAACACACAAACACATACATAGATAACGTAGAAATTGGCCCGTAAGTTGATATAGCTAATTTAATACACTGGTCTAATCAATAGTTTGAAATGCCAGTTTCGTGACTGAATATTAAACAAAGCTTGTTTCAGACATGTTTCAGTATAGAATACAGGAGGTAAATATGAATGACAATTATAAACAATGTTGAAAGTGACCCCCGTTGGCATCAATACAGGCATGGATCCTTCTTATTTTGTTTCTAAACACTGCTATCAGTTGCTGGCTTGAAATAGACTGAATAGACATATGATTACAAAACTGCTCAGTGACTTTCCGAACACCCTGTATAATCGAATGGCGGGTTTTTTACCGTTATACATATAATGAATCTCTGGCCACAAAGAGCGGTGCATGTTTTTTTCGTGGTAATGAGACATGTACTACTGAACTTCGGATTCACTCTTCGACACGCTAGTCACTGAGCCTCACTCGACCCATGTAATATCATAAACCTACAATAACAATAGTAAAAACATAACGATTGGCGTACAATGATGCTTTAGTTCAGTTCCTCACGTTCAAGAGATATTTTCCGCCGTAATACCAACAATATCCCACAAGGTGCGGCAAACTTAGGATATTCTGCTGAAATCTATATGTTAAGCTAGCTTTTACAAAACGATCTGCATAATAAAAAAAAGAAAAATGTTAGAATTAATATATTATATGTATTAAGTATCTTAACGAATAATCTGAACAGAACTAATCTAGTTGTTTTGTTCTCGTATTTTTCAGTGGCTCCATCCTGGGAGACCTGACCTGGACGGTAATTGTTTGGTCTCTTCTCTCAGTTTGATATCGATTGTAAAGAATTTTTTTTACAACGTCGCAGTTACAGTATATTTTAAAATACAAATATTATCACGTTTTCGGTTTTTTGTTGTTTCGTTCTTAGGTGATTAATCATTGTATATTTAACTACGTTTATTGTAAAAAAAAAAGGCCAAACAAAAAACGTATTTTGAATTTGCCAGATGTTATGATGTTATAATAAAACTACGTCATATTAGGACTCAGCAGGTAGCCAGATGTGACTTTGTTATAAGAAAACACACACGTCATATTGTAGCTACCAGGTTGCACTTAATGTGATACAAATTTGTCTGCCTTACTCTTGCTTATTTTACCCTTTACCCTTTCAGTCTTTGATATTTATTTAACCTAAAATAACCAAAAAGAAGTTTTAATAAGTAGAAATAACACTAGTGTTATAACTGTAAATATGAAAATAGGCTCAAAGGTAAGTTTAATATGGAGGTTAAGAACTGAACCTTCAAGTGTTTGTCGTAATACGTGAATGCCTATCTAACATTATTCAGGTAATAATTTTTAAGTTATGCTTTGTCTTTACTGTAAGAACTTGTTGTAAGTGAAATGTGTAGGTTCTGAGTTGGGCAAGTGGTTAAAGCACTCGACATGTAATCTGAGGATGGCGGGTTTGAATCCGCGTCGCACCACACGTGCTCGCCATTTCAGCCATGGGGGAGTTATAATGTGACAGCCACTCCCACTATTCGCTGGTAAAAGAGGACTAGCTGCCTTCCGTCTAGTCTCACACTGCTAAGTTAGGAACGGCTAGTGCAAATAGCCTGGGCATATTTTTGCGCAAAATTAAAAAACAAACGTTCTGAGCTCATTAAATATGTCGTTATTCGTTATATACTATTATTTATCGAACACGCGTTGGACTGGCAAAGAAAGCACCTTAAATTTATCAAAATATATCTGTCAATGAAACAAGATGGCGGAGTCAAAATATTATATGAAAAAAAAAAAAGAATAATCTATTCATTTAGGGTAATATAAGCCATGACAAAACAAAAACAATACATAGATTAATTTGCTATAAACATTAAAACAATTGTGCTACTTTCTTTTAACAATAAAACACTATTATAAAACTGTTCTCTACTTCTACTTCAAATAAGTCTATACTACTTGTGACGAGCACTTCTACTTGTGACGAGCACGTGCTATTTTTAAGGTTATATATTCTTAACAATTTGAAATACAAACGACTTAGTAGAATTGCTTCTAAAATGTAAATGAGTTTGGCATTCTAAGATGTTTTAATATTGATGTGTTTGAAAGTTTTGAAAACATCACGTATAAATATCTATGATTTTCCTCATCTCTCAAAATATGGAAATCTCTTATATTTACTTCCTTGATGAGTTAGTGTTACCAATGTGAATACACTCCATTTATGTCCTTCTTTTTTATTTTTAGATAACAAGTCGTATTTGTACTCCCGAATAATTGCAGCTAATTATCGAGGATGGATTAACTTTGATGTTACTTATTTCTTTCGAATCTGGTCAAAAATGCCAAACTTGAACTACGGTTTCAAAATTGAAGTTGAAGATTCCTACGAAAGACGGCACAATCCAAACTCGTTCTTTGTAAATATAAACTGCACTGATGAAGAAGGTGAGTGAAAGAGTGAATTTGGTCTTCTATCAAACTTAAAGATTTATTTTTACTTTCCATAAGCTCCAATAAATTACTAGTAAAGCGTGTGTGTTTGTGTTTTTCTTATAGCAAAGCCACATCGGGCTATCTGCTGAGCCCACCGAGGGAAATTGAACCCCTGATTTTCGCGTTGTAAATCCGGAGACTTACCGCTGTACTAGCGGGGGGCACTAATAAAGCCCCTCAGAGACGAATTATGTTCATGCAATCCAAGAATTTTGTGACAAGTATGAAAATCGGTAACTAAAATTACTATATCTTACCGCTGAAAGGTCACTGTTAAGACATAAAACAATCCAAGTGTTTGTTCTTTTCTTGGTGCAAAGCTACACAATATGTTATTTGCATTCTGTTTACCGGTAGGAATTGAACCCCGGGTTTTACGTCTGAACTTAGTAAAATCTTTCGCTTATATAGAACCTAATTTCCCTTACAAAATGTATTTTGTTAAGCTGTGTGACTTCTGAACAGAAATGTTTCGTGTTCCTATTTTCAAACAGTTTGAATTTATTTGTCCTCCGGTGGGACAGAAGTAAATTTTTAGATTTCCAACGCTAAAATTAAGGGTTCGATTTCCCTCGGTAAACACAGTAAATAGCCTTATGTGGCTTCGCTATAAGAATACACGTATAAAAATTAACGTTTACAAGTTTCAATGAAGTACGTTCTCAGAACTCATTTATACCAGAAGAGATTTTCTAATAAATCAATATATGATAAACGTAGTTTGCTAAGGCTGATTGTCCATCACCTGAGAAATTCAAAACGGATTACAAAATTCTTCTTACTGGCTGTGATCTTCTTCTGTATTTATGGTTGTTATCATGACAGCGAATAGAGGTTTAGAACAAAACCAAACGCTCTTCCATGACGCCTTTTCCTTTCAATAGTTTGATCACTTAATGTTCACAGAAATCTTGATATTTCTAATGAATCCATCTTGGATAATTTTCAGGACTTCTTTCCACCAACACAACGTCGCTCCAGTCTCCTTTTCCCTACATCGAAGGGTTAAATCCGGATGTGGGAACAAACGGTTCTGCCGTGTTCGAAGAGGAAATTTTTCCCACCTTAGATCTGCAAACAGTTGAAGCATCCCCCGAGTTAAATATCTTTAAATATCGTCCATCAACATCCCGTTCGGTAAGCAAACAACTGGTTGCTGAAGAAGAGACCAAGAAACCTGATATTTACCAAGACTGTAACGTCAGTGAAGTCCAACATCCCCTACCAAGTACGTACGTTTTAAAGAAGATTTTTGGAATATTTTATTCCTAAATTATTGAAATAAAAATTATGTAAATTTTGTTTTATGACAACTTGTATATTTTACTGTGTGGCTGCTAATTTATCTTGTGCGTGTTTGTGTCGAACGTGAAAGTTGTCTGAAGTGTTTAAATTAAATCTTTAAGTGATGTTTTCTACATCAGTTTGTTAGAAAGATAAACAGCGAGAATAACACGATGTGTGGGAAGTTTGTTTTTAAAGAAATGAGTGTGATAAACATTTGTTATTGTTACACTTAAAGAAACCGTTTGTGTTGGCACAGTTACACGAAAGCTTGAGTATGAATAAGAAATATAATGCTCCTGGTTGAATTTTATATATGTATAGAGATAGACAGCGAGAATACGTAGAACCTCTGAAGGACAATACAGGTCAGTAAAATACTAAATGATATAAGGGGGTTCATTATTCAGCTGAGGAAATAGGTCTGATACAACACTCCAAGTCAATTAGAAGCAAGATTTTCCTATACAAAATTGAGGTTATAGTTACGGAAAGAGAACCTTTCGACCCCTTCCATCCAAACTAAAAAATAAAGGCCATTAGGATGACGCTGAGCATAATACTGTAAACCAGATAACAAGCGATAACTTGAAGTTTAAAAACGTTCACAAACCATAAGCTTACAAGCTACTACATGTTTTCACGAGAAAAATGGCTGAAGATATTGTAATATTCATCCAACATTTTGGTGTATATCGAATGAGCTTTTATTATATTTGGTGGGTTTTCTATCTTGTCGTACTCTCAGAAGGTTTTTACAATGGAAACTGGCCATCAGACCAAGTTCAATGGACGATGATAGAAATAATTGCAAGACCAGCACATGACACGGAACACAATCTAGATAAGGTGTGATTAACCCTTGAATACCTGCTTTAGTACTAAGCAATACTAGGGACGGCGTCCGTCTTTAGATTTACATCGCTAAAAGAAAGGGATCTATCCCCCTCGTGAGCGTGGCAGATAGCCCGATGTGGCTTTACTATAAGTTTATTTGTTTAGAATTAAGCACAAAGCTATACAATGGGCTATCTGTACCATGTCCACTAAGGGTATCAAAACCAGGTTTTAAGCGGTGTGAGTCCGCAGACGTACCTCTGTGCCACTGGAGGACTTTCACTATATATAACGCACAACACAGTACCAAAGCTAATTGGTTGATTAGTTGGACTAATCAAACCATAGTGAAGGCAGTCAGCTAGCAACAATCGCCACCACAAGGGCTCTGTGTGGAATAAAGGAATTTACTGTTACATTTATAACGCGTCCACAGTTGAATGTGCCAAAAGTGTTGAAGTGCTTCATGTCTCGAACCCTACACCGCAACTTGTCCGCTCATGAAATAATTACATATATATATTGAAAACATTAAAAATCAATTTTAATATGTAGTATATCGTTGTTGAGAGTATTAAAAATTTTCCAACGACTTCAATACGTAATTTTCCGCTCACGCATCTTCCAGAAAGTGAAACTTCATATCCTACGATATAACAACCAATTATATTAACAGTTAGGCTTGTGATAACAGCACGTCGAATAACCCAACAAAGCAAAGCGAGTAACCGTTAAATGATGGTACTGAAGGTTTCCTCAAGTATAAGAAAAGTGTTCCATATCCCTAGGAATTTCTTTTTTAAATCTTTTAACACTCATTCTGCGAATTAAAAAACATGTTGATGAGTTGGTTCCAAAGTAAAACTCTTTTTTTGTTTGTTTGTTTTTCAAATGCTGGATATAGATTATACTGTTTACTATATCTGCAATTGTAATTGCGCACCAGTGTGGCTGCATTCGCACCAATTTCCAGGATAAGAGAGAGTGTAACCCATTTTTCGTCCAAAATTTCATACAAACATTGTATTTTCCACACATGTTGCGCAATACAAGACCTGGTATCTCAGCTTCATAAAGCCATTTCCTACACGACTTTCCCGGAGTTTTCTCAGTAGAGATAACCAAGAAAAGCTCAAAGATGCTTACGTGGCACTATAACGTGGAAAAATTCGGAATATTTGTTGTTGTTGTCGTTCTACTTTGAATACCAGAAACTGACGCTCATCGCCATATATCATCCAACTGAATGAGTTAGATCCCATCAATTCGCAGATTATCTATTGAATGAGCAAAGTCAAAAGAGTAGACACGAAATACCTTGCGTCTTTAACTTTGTTCCGCTAGAACACGCGAGCAACAGTGTAACAGTCTAAAATGCTACAATCAGGTTCAACAACAAAAGACAATTTATTCAACAATAGCAACACTTAAAAATAAATTTAACACTTACCAAAATACAACTATCAAACAAGTGCATAGTCAGGACTTTACACCAATAATAATAAACAATATATCACAAATTATTTAAAGTGTGGAATGAGGAGAAAGAACCAGAAAGAATACACCGAATTAAAAAAAAAAAAGCAAATACAATATTTCAATTCAAATCCCCGCCACACCAAACATGCTCGCCCTTTCAGCCGTGGATACGTTGTAATGTGACGATAAATCCCACTATTCGTTGGTAAAAGAGTAGCCCAAGAGTTAGCGGTGGGTGGTGATGACTAGCTGTCTTCCCTCTAGTCTTACACGGTTAAATTAAGGACGCCTAGCGCAGATAGACCTCGTGTAGCTTTGCGCGAAATTAAAAACAAGCAAACAAATAATATTTCAGAAACATCTTTTAAATCAATATCGAGTAATAAATAACAATAATTCACTAACTGTATCGTGACTTTCTGTCTCTCTTTTAGTGAAGCTTCGATCAGAGTAGGTCACGAGAGTACAACCTCATGTAATCTTTTTTTTTTTTAATTCAAAACAATCCCAGAAGAAAATAATTTACGTCAGAGCATGCTCAAAATCTAACGTTTTGGCAGACGACAAGACTCGGATTGGTGATTAACGGAGACATGTTTATTTGTAGCTGCAAAGAAACTGATACATACTTAAAGTACATATTCTTATTAGTTGCCAATAATAAACTTAGTTTCATAATCTGTTGCTCAAAGATAAGCAACTAAACTACAATACGATGTATTTAATAAGTATTTTCAGCTGACGAAGAACGTCTTCCTTGAAACACTTTGCAATGGTGATGTTGCTTCGTGTAGGATATGTCCAATATAAATGTTTTTAGGCCTACGAGGGAGAGCTGATTTCCTTTCAATTGACAAGCTATGCATACAGCTATTGGATAGTCAAAAGAAATTATTACACTAAATAACATTATCACTTAAGTAAAAAATTATAAGTAGCATCATATTTCATTTAAATGTTTCTCGTTTTTAATTTTTCATATACTTCTGAAAAAAAAGGCGCAAAACTTCGGTTTGAAGAAAAAGAAATTTCGGTTTCTTTCAAAACCGTATTGTATAAAGTGTTTCAAACATCAAACTAAAACTGGTTTTAGTTTATACAACACGAGTCCTTCTTTCATCAAACAAAATAACTTTAACAGACCTTTAAGGTAAAAATTCTAAGAATTCTTAAACCAAATTGATATGTTTAATTGTTATTTTAGACAAAAAAAATACACATTACTTTGTGGTCAAAGTATTTTCAAAACACAGGTAACTAAAAATGGTCTAGTTTTGATCTAGTATACTCGGACTGTGAACCCACTAGTTCAGGATTCGCACCTCGTATCTGAACAAATACGTTCAACACACTGAGCCCGTGAATTCGCCACAAAACTTAGACACTCAGAGCTTTTTATTGAGGGAGTAGGAATCAATCATTGTAGTCCAGGGTTTGGAGGATCAAATCCTTCTGAAGAGACAGTATTGAAATTATTATCCAATTACAAAAATGGAAACACGAGTCCTCGATACACGATTTCTGAATGTTTTCTATTGTTGTTTTGTCAGAAAGGGAATTCAAAACAATATTTATTGATAAAGACTAAGTTTGAGATATACCTTTGCAAGTTTCTACTTCTATCAGTTGGTGTATTGAACCACATTCCATTTTAAAGCTCATTAACTTGTACGTCATACTGTTCGACAAGGAATTTATTAAGTAAGATAAATAATGATATTTTTTTTAGATTTTATAACATTATTTATTAATCAGAAGTTAGTGAAAAAGGGAACAAAATCGCTGTATGGATTTGAATTTGTTCCCAGTTTGCATTTCTTATTGTATCTAACAATAATAATACTTGTACAATATCAAGTGTGAAACTGTTTATATAAGTATGAGAGATACTTTCAAATCACTATAAATATACATCTGTATAAAAACATATCAAGTTGTACGGAATAATATGCAAGTATCATGCGTTTGTTAAACTTTTCACACTCAAAGACTGCCCTCACCCCTAACTTCAATGACACAGCGGATCTGCAACGTTAGAAACCGTGTTTCGATACTCGTGGTGGGCAAAGCACAGATGGCCCGTGGTATAATTTTGTGATTAAGTTTAAAAAAATCTAAAGGTTATTGCTACCAATCTAGCTCTAGTTTTTACATATTTGCGTAGCAAAATACACTTAATTTTTTTTTTTTTTTGCTACGTTCAAAATTATTTCCTGTTCTACAGAAAATCTCTTAATTCTGTAACCCCTTATCTAGTATCTAGTACTTACATGTATGTAGGGTGGGACAAAGTGGCTCTATATCCTTCTGTTATGTGAGGATGTGTTACATATGTTGGGAAAGTCCGGACATGTGTTTAATTCGTTATGTAACAGCGATAACACAAGACTAGAGATCAACCTGAACAGCTGTTACGTGACAGTTATTACAGAGAACAAGAGATCAACTTGAACATCTGTTATGTAACAGTGATTACACAAGACTAGAGATCAACATGAACAGCTGCAGTCCCTTTCTGTGTGTCAACAGTTTACATATGTTCACGCATGCCCCCTTAAGTACTTCAGCGTTTTTGTGTGGAAATGATTTTTAAACAAAGCCATCGTGCATTGCGTTTCTACTCATCAGCTGTTTGTTGAAAACAATGTCATTGATTTAATCATCCATTTAGGCATTAGCGGTGGGAACTGTTGATCATTAGCCATTTCTCTAGATTCTCTGTTCTAAATTCGTAATCCGAGGGTTGCGGGTTCGAATCCCCGTCACACCAAACATGCTCGCCCTTTCAGCCATGACGGAGTTAAAATGTGACGGTTAATCCCACTGTTTGTTGGTAAAAGAGTAGCCCAAGAGTTGGTAGTGGATGGTGATGACTAGCTGCCTTCCCTCTGGTCTTACACTGCTGAATTATGGAAGGTTAGCACAAATAGCCCTCGTGTAGCTTTGCGCGAAATTAAAAAACAAACAAACAAAATAACCAAACTGTTGTAAATTACAGGCGGCTATCAGATGACAACTCTACTATAATACTGCGCGACAATCCTAAGACACAATTATCTTAACAAAACACAAGGTGTTCAAGAGATGAGAGCGATTCATGAGTTCCTTTTTGTATTTTTATTATGAAAGTTTATTGATTGATTTCTATAACTTCTAATTCATAATTTGTAAATAATATTCTATAAGGAAAACAGAAAACTTATTGATTGGTGTCAACGTTAAAACACTGTAAAGTGGGTGCCTTTCTAGTTTTCAATAAAACAATCAGAAAACGGTTTCCCTTTTAAAATTAAAATGTTCTCTTAGTACTGAGATGGCAAGTCTTTTGTTTATTGTTCAAATTTAGACTATTTTATACTTTGAATTTATATTTTTTTATTTATTAGTATAGTTTGTCAGTTTAGGCAGGGCCCGGCATGGCCAGGTGGGTTAATCAGGACTCGTAATCAGAAGGTCGAGGGTTCGAATCCTCGTCGCACCAAACATGCTCACCCTTTCAGCCGTGGGGGTGTTTTAATGTGACAGTTAATCCCACTATTCGTTGGTAAAAGAGTAGCCCAAGAGTTGGAGGTGGATGGTGATGACTACCTGCGTTCTCTCTTGTCTTACACTGCTAAATTAGGGACGTCTAGCGCAAATAGCCCTCGCGTAGTTTTGCGCGAAATTTAAAAATAAACAAAACAGTTTAGACGACAAAGGACAAAATCAATTATAATGACAAAATTACTACCAATCATCATTAAAACTTTTCACATTTGACGGTTCATTACTTTTGTTTGTTTTTAATCATTATTAATGTTCTAAAATTATTAATTTACGTGTTATTATTGTTTTATGTGGATTTTCATTTTTACTTTACAGAACCGGAAATATGAGTCAACTAGAAAAAACTTCCGGTATATCTAACGCTACAAAGAAAGGCCGCATCTGTTTTTTCGGGATCTGTTGCTCACCTCATAGTTCAAGGCTTCATGTGTGGGTGTGCTCATTATCTGCTGGGTAATATTGTCGTTCTTATCCACAGTTTTACCGGTCACTCTTCAACCAGATTTGTTGCTGCCATATCAAACAACTTTTTTATAGAATTGAATCGGGTATGAAAACATTTATAGTGAAGATGCAGGCTATTAGTAGAACCCTTTGCAGATTATTGTACAGAAACTTTTACGTTATAATAATACTTTTCGTTAGCTTCCATCAGAAACTAAAAATTTTCTGTATGCTGTATGTAATACATATTGTTTTTTTTTTAGTATTTAATAACACATATTTAGGTTTTGAATGTGGTGTTTTCTCGAAATTGAATATTCAATGCGATTAGTTTTAACAGCAGCATGTTAAATATTTGACAAATTCATCGAAACTGTATACGGATCATATTAGTGAAAGAAAATTTTGATTTGGTCATTGAGAAGAATAGTAACACTTGTGTGTTATATATTAATTGTAAGTAGTTAATAGTTTTTTATTGTTTCTTATTGTATATGTACACGTTTGTAAAATTCCTAAGAATTTAGTGGACGTTTCTTTTTCCTGATGTTTAAGTTGCATGAAAGACATACTTAGATACATTTTATACGGAACAAATAACAAGTTTTTGAGAGAATTGCTTGGAATTATGCACTGGAGAAATCAGTTCGAAGATGAAACTTATCAAGAGCAGAAGGATAATTAATTAATAGCGAAATTTCTAGCACAATATTCAAATATTTATAAATTTATAATTATATTTAAATTTTAACGTGGTTCAATGGACCTTCCTGACACCGAATGTCTTATTTGAGACACACCGGAGTTTATGAATAAAATTTTTTATCGTTTTTTTAACAAATATTCATTGTAGTTAACACTATTACCTATGCATTTTCTCAACATTCTTATTTTTTATATTAACTATTCTCCAGCACGTACGCATTTAGTTTCATGGTAACAAAATTATTATTATTTTCAGAAGGTGTTTAGAAAGTCTTATGTATTTTTGATCATCTAAGTGAAATATATGCATTTGTATATGAAAAAGGCTTATGCTAAACTGGTTAAGAATTTCGTACTAAATGAGTTCTTATAAGAAAACCAGGATAATCGTAATGATTTATTGCACCATACGTTAATCTACCCTTTTTTTGAACAAAGGATAGATAACCTTGATATTAAACCTATTATATATTTGCAACAGTATGTCTATCTAGTTCATGAGGGAATTCAATCACATTATATTCACCATATCCATCGCCGATGACAAAAACGTTTCGCTCAGTGGTTGAACTGAAGAACTCTGGATTGAGCAAAATGAGTCGACGACAACAAATATAGTGTGGTTGGATTATTATTTGTATACCTTCTTATAATTATTGAAAATCCTTGAGGGACTATATGATTAATGTAGTATTTAAACCTAATACTAATGTTCTATAATTAATGTAAGTAGTTGTAATCATGCTTTGTCAGCTTCTAAAAGGCGTTCACACCTTAAGAAAGGACAAACAGAATATAAGTATCGTTCACATGGTGTCTTTTGTGTCTCAAGAGCTTCTGTTACTACGAATTTATGATTTATTAACCAGTTAAAAACTCTCTTTGTTAACCTGAAGATGACCTAAAAAGGTCGAAACGTTGTTCTGTACTTTATTTTAATTAAAGTTCTAATTCCCATACCAGCCGTCTTGAAAATACATTTTATAATTTATTAGCAAGGTACCGTCCACACTACATCTGATTTTGAGAGTATTTATTGATTAATTTCCAACTGGAACAAAATTATTAAAAAAACACAAAAAACGCTACTATTTCACCGTATCTGTAATTTTAAAATTTGATCATGTCACAAAAATGTAACCGTACAAAAATACATTTTCCAAAAATAGACATTTTTCAGATAAAATTCTATTTGAATGTTTGTTGCTTTCAGTGCTAAACCGTTTCAAAGGTTATTTTAAGCAGAAACTCGGTTTTTATTTGAACACTGCTGTTATTCCTAATTCTTCGTGACTTTTTGAATGATCACTTGAACACAACGGATCTAAAATTACAACAAATATTCGCAATGTATTTTTAAATGTTTTAAAAACATTTAAAAGAGCTGAAAACATTATCAGTTTGATTACATTCGTTTCTTAAGTACAATAAAACTCTCAGGCTGAGAAAATATAACTTATGATTCATTTTAAGAAAATGTGTGATTTTTATACAATATATTTAGAAACCACAGACTCTGTGGGCCTAATTACTACAGTCACGTTTGTTAGGCTGTTCATCTTTAATTGCAATTGTTGACGTAATTTTCAGTTTTGCAGTATATTAGACCATCGTATTCATTCAACAGAAATTAAATATTATTCGTTATTTGGAAGTAATCAAAGCAATTTCACGACAATAAAGTTATAAGAATATATATATAGACACACATAACACTGTGCTTATTTTCCTTCTTGTCTGTAACTAAACTTTAACAAGAAAATTAAAACAGTATAAACTTATTTCCAATCTTTTTATTACAGGTTAGAATGTGTAAGGAAATATATCAATCGGTCTGCAAACGTAGGATAAAAATAAACTATTTTCTACTTAGTCTCATAAGACTAGATAAATTACGCCGATTAATTAGCAAACTTTGAATTTGCAGGTAGTTTTGTTTATTTCAGGCTATTAGAACCCAACACTTCCAGTAAAACGCGACACCTGCAGTTTTGTGCTATTTTATTCGTAATATAAGTAAAATTTTTGAAAATGAATCCATGTTAATATATTCATTATTTAAAATCAAAGCAAATAGAAAAAACTAATATCAAAATATCTAATTCCATGAACTAAAAAATCTGGTTATGTTTCAAAAATTAACTGATCACATGAAATGATTCATGACCAAATGCTTTTAATCTAGATTTAAACAGACCACTAAGTTTTGTTTGTTTGTTTTTGGAATTTCGCACAAAGCTACTCGAGGGCTATCTGTGCTCGCCGTCCCTAATTTAGCAGTGTAAGACTAGAGGGAAGGCAGCTAGTCATCACCACCCACCGCCAACTCTTGGGCTACTCTTTTACCAACGAATAGTGGGATTGACCGTCACATTATACGCCCCCACGGCTGGGAGGACGAGCATGTTTAGCGCGACTCGGGCGCGAACCCGCGACCCTCGGATTACGAGTCGCACGCCTTACGCGCTTGGCCATGCCAGGCCTCAGACCACTAAGAATGATTCATAAACAAATTATTTTAATTCGTATTTAACTGACAGCTAGAAATGCTACATGAAGTTTTTTCTTTTACCTGGATTAAACAATCATGGAAAATGCTTCATGGACATTTTTAAACCTTACCTTAGGAATTAATTCACAAACAACTTTTTTTGCCCGAATTTTATCAACAAGGAGGAAAGCTTTGTTGACAAATTGAAATTCGTTTTGTTTTTTGTGACAGCGACGATTTACCTATACTTTAACAGTGTATACTCGGTTAAGAAATGTAGTGTCTTAACTGAACGTTTTAAGATGAATATATATATACATATCTTTAGGTTTATTTTAGCTAATTTCTCTTTAAAAGATATTCAAAATGATACATAATATCAGATGATAGATGTGTATTTATAAAAACCCCTACAAAGGCCCGGCATGGTCAGGTGGTGAAGGCACTTCACTCGTAATCCGAGGGTCGCGGGTTCGAATCCCCGTCACACCAAACATGCTCGGCCTTTCAGCCGTGAGGGCGTTATAATTATGACGGTCAATCCCACTATTCGTTGGTAAAAGAGTAGCCCAAGAGTTGGCGGTGGGTGGTGATGACTAGCTGCCTTCTCTTTAGTCTTACAATGCTAAATTATGGATGGCTAGAGCAGATAGTCCTCGTGTAGCTTCGCGCGAAATTTAAAACAAAGCAAACCATTAAAAGACTTAACTTTAATTAGTCCTTTGTTTAATACAAGAAAGACGTCCATGAGCATAAGCGTGTTTTATGCCTCTGCCAAAGTAATCTTCCGCTTGTAACCTGGCTTTACAATATAGTCTTATTTAAAATCCTATTCAAATCTACTGCTAAAGAAACATTAATGGTATGGTTAGCACCAAAACTAGGAAAGCAGTCATTTAAGAGGTAACAGTCCTAACATTACATCACATATAATCGAGCGCGAAAACGTTCTGTGATAAGATTTGGTTTCTTTATATTTCGCGCAAAGCCACAACGGGGGTTTTCTCCTCTGGCCGTTCCTAATTTAACAGCGAAAGACTACAGTGAAGGCAACTAATCATCACCATTCCCCACCAACAGTTGGACTACGCTTTTATTAACGAATATAGGATTTATTATAACATTATTTCGTTCCCGTGACTGAATATACTCAATAATGGGAGTTGAGCGCCCTAACCACAAGCCATCATAAGTTACTTCCAACCTGACATTTATTTGTTTGTTTCATTAACAATGCTACTTGTACTAATTCTTAAGTTATACCAAGAAATACACTTTTCTAGGGTTACTCTTCCAAATTTGAAAAATCATGAATGGTAGAAGACCGTGAAGAATTGTGCAAACAGAAATGTGTAGTTAATAAATACTAACAGTGTGGCAGATGTACTGTTCCACATATGATCATTTTTCTCAACTAACACAGCAGTAACCAACTAATCGTCACGTTTTCTAATATATATTGTCCACTCCCCCCCCCCACTGTCCTCGTACAACAGAACATGAGGATCCTCTCAAAATAGAATATTTTCGGTACATCTTTTTCATTTGTGAAGCGATCAGCAAATGGCCCATAACGAAACAAATCCCACCATTAGCCAATGTGTCCAAGAAAACCATTGGCCATTGTCTAGCATAGTTTGAATGCTTTTGATGAGCCTCTAGATACCGATTTGTGGCAAGTGGTTCCATTCCACCATAAGACATTGGTGGGCTCGTGGACGAAGCATGGGACAGTCCACGAAGAACACCAACGTCCAGTATTAGATTATCTGATGTTAATCTAGATGGTGGCACCTTTGTCGCTGGGTGAAGAGATGTACTGTGAGTTTGATATCTTGAGGACAGTTTGGACATATACATGAAACTTGATGGCGATTTTTTTTTCTGAATAAGTTGGATCAACAACACAATGTTGAAGTGCCACTTTCTGTAGTACAACGTGACCACATGATAATTCCTTCCTATTTATATATCTTTTGAAACTAGCTTGGTCAATAATGTTGCAAAACGTGTCAGAAAACAAAAATAAAAACGACAAAAACAAAATAATTGACATTCAATCAACAAAATAGTTCATTCGAAAAAAATGAAATGCACTTTAGTTTTAAGATGTAAATTTTCTGCTTACTTTACCCTAATCTTCTAAAAAAATCGTTATTTATTAACATCGAGCAAAACATGCTTGGCAAGTTATCAATATAATTGTCATTTCGGTTGATGATTATTAATAAGCCTATAAAGCTTTGGTAAACGGATGACACTTTTACAGTATTGGCTACCTTTACTTTCTCAATTCCAGTTAGTACTAAGTAGCTGCCAATTTGTAATTTAATGTTATTATACATCTTGTACATTGTTTTAGTCAATATGGATGACTTTAATGTAAGCTTTGTAATAAGACGTAACATATATTCAACTGATGAAACAAAAAGTAAAAGCAATAAAATTTATCATAAATGTCGTATCTTCTTTCAGAAATTTATATTAAAAGTTATATTTTACTACCAGTTTGTACTACTTAAAACGAAAACAGTTTCAGCATTGTATGCTGAATTCTTAACATCAGCAACAAAGCTGATATACTATGCAAACCAAACAATTGTTATTTATAATTCAGATAAAGGATAAAGCCAGTGTCAATCACCCTTCTAGTTTAGTTTTATTCAAAACAAATTTCTGATGATCTGTTATGTAATAAGATATGCAACTGGCCATTCAACCAGCATTTGATGAACTATTTACATATTTCAACGTGACAGATGTTCATTATGAACAGCTTGAGAGACATGACACCAATGTTACTATGCTTGGTCAGTATCTTGGTATGATCTGGAGGTATTTATTCTCCAATACCCCTTTTAAAACACATTTCCAGGAAATTCAGTGTCTGAAGTCACTTGAGGTGGTTCCCACGTGTGTTTGATAGAGTTGAAGTTCAGATCAACTAGACCAGAATAAAGAATTATAAAAGATAAGATGTACTTAAAATATGCAGTATTAATGCTGCCACCCAGTAGGATGTAAAGATTGGTAAGTCCATTAATGCATACTCTTGGGCTACAGTTACAAGCAAACTGTTTTGTACCTTGCATTAAGTGGAATGCACTTTATTGAGCACTTAGCACACTTGTCTGGGTAGTGGGTCAGAGCACGCTCTGACAAAGGTACAGTAAGGCGCTCCTTCCCTCCGCTAGCCCATGGGAGGTCCTTGGGCAAGACCAAGTACCCATTTAGCCCCCCGTGTCAGGGTTACGATGAAGTCATGGAAGGCAGGTGATGGATGAGTGCGAGGCAACTGACATAGTGTCATTAATGGCGCAACACTCAATCTGGCCAGGCAGAACGGTCCTGTATGGACACTGCTCCTATAGCAAGTAATTGCAACTGCAACCTACTATAGGTATCATTTTGCAAAGACAACCCTATGGCAAGCCAAACTAAAAAAATATGTCAGATAACAGCGTGAATGGGGTTTCCAGAACTTCGGGAAACTCCTCGCTCGGTAGGGGAAGTCATGTGCGACAGGTGACACCAGACTGTCATCAAGCGACTGTCAGCAACAGAAAAAAAACTAAGAATTGGAACTTGAAATGTTCGAACAATGCTGCAAAAAGGTAAATTAGAGAACATTAAAGAAGAAATGAAAAGAATGAAGACAAACATACTCGGACTTTCGGAGGTGAGATGGAAAGGAGCAGGCAGTATAACATCAGATGAGTTCACGATTCTATACTCAGGAGGTGATGACCATCAAAGAGGGGTTGGCATAATATTGGATGTGGAATGTGCAAAGGCCCTGAAAGGTTTCTAGTGTGTCAACGATAGATTCATGGTTCTAAAACTTAGTGGAAAACCATTTGACATTGGCATTATTCAAACTTACGCTCCAACTGCAGACAAAGTCATGACAGAAATTGAAAGATTTTATGAAGACATTGAAAAGGCAATGAAACAGCTAAAATCACAAGATATTAAGATCATTATGGGAGACTTCAATGCAAAGGTTGGAAAGAACAAAATAGACAAAACAGTGAGACCATTTGGAATCAGAGAGCTAAATTAAAGAGGAGAGAGACTTGTTGATTGGTGCAAAGAGCATGACATCGCTGTAATGAATACTTGGTTCAAGAATCACCCAAGAAGATGTTGGACATGGAAAAGCCCTGGAGACAGAGTGAGAAACCAAATTGACTTTATCTTGATGAAAAAACGATACCATAACTCCATAACATCATGCAAATCTATGCCAGGTGCAGACTGCAGCAGTGATCACATCCCAGTCATAGCAACCATGGTAGTCAAACTGAAAAAGTTAAAGAAATCCAAAAAAGAATCAAGACTACAACTGAACCTTTTAGAAGAAGAGCTGAAGAAGAAATACATCGTATGTGTGAAGAATAAATTTGATATCCTTGACAGTTTGAATACTGCTGAAGAAAAATGGCAAAAAATGAAGGAAAGCATCCACGAAGCTGCTAAAGAACATATTCCTACTACCAGAAAGAGTAAACAAAAAATGGATTACTCCAGAAATCCTTAATCTAATGGAAGAGAGAAGAAAAGCTAAACCTAATAAGGAAAAATACCAAAAAATAGACAGACTTGTGAAGAAAAAATGCAATGTTGCCAAGGAAGAATGGATTAACACCCAGTGTACAGAGATTGAAAATAACAAGGTAAAAGATAGCAAATATATGCATAAGAAAATTAGTAAAGTGACAGGAAAGACTCCATCAGCAAAAACAGGATGCTTAAAATCTAAGAATGGAGAAATTTTGATGGATAAAAAAGATATACTTAACAGATGGTCAGAATATATTGGGGAAGTATATAACGACAACAGAAGCCCAACCCCACACATAGAAATAGACACAGAAGGCCTTCCATTTATGCCTGATGAAGTGGAACATGCAATGAAGAAGATACATAAAGGCAAAGCAGCTGGTCCAGACGACACACCCATTGAACTTTCATTAGCCCTAAAAGAAGTGGGAATCCAGGAAGTGACAAAATTACTGAACACTATTTATGACACGGGTGAAATATGGAAAGACTTTAAAAAATCAGTCTTTATCGCATTGCCAAAAAAGCCTGGAACAACTGACTGTGAACAGCACAGGATAATTAGTCTAGTCTAATGAGTCATCTTACCAAGGTTCTTTTAAGAGTGCTCATGTCTAGAATGAGGAATAAGATAAGACCAGAGATTTCTGATGCTCAGTTTGGATTTATAGCCGATAAAGGCACTAGAAATGCAATTTTCGCTCTAAACATGTTCATGGAAAGATCACTGGAAGTACAAAAGGATTTATATCTATGTTTTATTGATTATTCTAAAGCCTTTGACAATGTGAGACATGGTGACCTATTCGACATGTTGTCAGACCTGAACATCGATGCTAAAGATCTAAGAATCCTTAGAAACCTTTACTGGCAGCAAATGGCAGCTATCAAAATTGAAAATGAATTGAGTGAATATAGACCAATTGAAAGAGGGGTGAGGCAGGGATGTGTATTTTCACCCGGATCTTTTTAACTTATACAGCAAAATAATCCTACGAAACATCAATGAACATCAGGGAATCAAAGTAGGTGGATGCAATATCAACAGCTTGCGCTACGCTGATGACACAGTCCTTATTGCGGACTCCGAACGAAATCTACAGACTCTCCTCACAACAACAGTAGACGAGAGTGAAGAAAAAGGCTTGCAGTTAAACGTAAAGAAAACAGAGTGCATGGTTATCCCAGAACAATCAATTACACCCACATGTAGCATAACCAGCAAGGACGTGAGAATAAAACAAGTCGAAAGCTTCAAATATGTTGGATATACTATAACATCAAATGCAAAGAGTGACACAGAAATAAAGAAAAGAATTGCAATGTCCAAGGATACTTTCTATAAAATGAAGTCCATATTCACAAACAGGAACATAACAAATGTCACTAAAATTAACACCTTGAAATCATATGTATGATCTGTTCTCTTATATGGCTGTGAAAGCTGGACACTGAACAAAGATACAGAGAAAAGATTAGAAGCTGCTGAAATGTGGTTCCTTAGAAGTATGCTAAAAATATCATGAACTAAAAGAAAAACAAATGTGGAAGTCACGGAACTGGCAGGATACAAAAGGTCCCTTATGAAAACTATAAGAAAGAGACAAATGGAATTTCTAGGACACATCTGTAGGAAGAATGGGATAGAGAAACAGATGCTATGTGGAAAAACAGAAGGGAGGAAAAGCAGAGGGTGTCAAAGAACTAAATATATCGACAGCCTCAATAACTATGTCACCAAGAACTCAATGAGCAACATTGAGTTGATAAGGAGGATTGACAACAGAGAAGTCTGGCATGCCATGGTCGTCGATGTCTGCCGCAGATTTGACACATGAAGAAGCATACTTGTGAAATGTGTTTATGGTCATTCACTGATAAAACATATTGTAGCTGTGAATATCCAGTTCAGTCTCTGAACAGGGATCCTATGACTGCAGGCAAGTCAGATCCAATACAGTGTTGGTTTGCTTCTATTACTGATAACAGGTATGTACATCTTCTATCAATAATATAAACAGATATTGAAAAACTGTTAGTGTAGAAACAATTCAACATTCTGCTAAAGACACCCAAGGCTGATGTGAATTACCATACATAACTGTATGGTCTGAATGAGCAATCATCCATTTCAGACCCCATGACTTATCATTATGTGACCACTTTTTATGACAACAAACCAAGAGAGGTGACTGGCAAGTTAACAGTGAGATTTGTCCTGTGGTAACTACATCACTAACTGCATGTAAACAATTTAAAATTTAAAGTTAAGCAAAATAATTGAACTTAATAAGGAAATTTAAATAAGACTGTTTAATGACTGCAAATTATCATCCTTATACATTGATATGGAACACCTGCATAATTGACCATTTCACAAACCTGTGCATGCATGAGATGAAAATTCTGTACATTTGTTTGAGTTAGAACAGTAAATCCTAACACCTTAGTATCAAACAAATTGGTTTCATTGACTGTTGCATTTTCTTTAATAGCAACCATATACCAACTGCATAGTCACTCACCCTTATAAACTTGCATATCTACATATGTATATGATTATATACAAATGCAGAGAAATTTTATACCTTATATCCCTATAACATGTACAAGTCTACTACAAATTGTTGTAACAGAAACACAAAATCCACATACCTAGGACTGAAGAAATGGAATTTAAAACTTACATGACTCAAACATTAAATATGCCACCAGTAAAAAAACAATTACCATAGCAAGAATTTATTCAATTGAAGATATTACAAGACAACAGAAAAGTTAGAACTACATAAAGGATAGATGTATTTTTAAAACCATGAATTTTAAGATCTAAAAGTACACAAATATACATAGAGTAGTGTATATACATATATGTATAGAACATAAAATAGTAAAATGAAACAGACATTAAGCAATTTAACAGGAACAAAATTGTCCTTAAAACACACTGTACACGACTGTTCTTTAGTAAGCAGCATATATATATATATATCTCAAACAGAAAAACAGCAACTGGAAGTTAAACTAATAATGTTTAGTGTTAGGTTTGTAGTTATTTACTGATGATCAGTTTTCACAGAAAAAAGCAATAACATTTACTTTGTTGTCCTTTTATGTTGCCACATTTTATCATGAAGTTACAGTGCTTAGATCTGTAGGTATAACAAATAGCTTATAATATTAAAAACAACTTAGTAATAACATAGGACTTTCAAATATCACCAAAGTATCTTCTGACTTTTGAGCATCCTTGCTGTTTATTGAATTATATGAGCAACTGACTAAAAACATATATAACACTGCTTATTAAGATATAAACTTTCAACTCTATCTAGAAAGTGAAGGTTACCTTACTTCATTCATAGTAAATGGTAATATAACACTGAATAGACTTATTTACATGGCCTAAAATTTACAATTTGTAAGGTATTGTTTAATGTTTTTCTCATCTAAAAACTCTGACCTCTTAAACAATGCACAATATGAAAGTATTAAAAAGTCCAATGAAAGCAGGAATACGAGTTACTTGCAAAATACAATAATGACAGAACAATGAAATAAAACTGTTTTATACAATAAAACAAAATACTTCTAATAGTGGCAGAACACATAAATAACGTTTTAGCCAGACATAACAGATACAAACTGAAAAAACATTATGACAATGAAAGAGAGCTACATTAAAACCATGAGTGGTTTTCAACAGTATTATACAGAATTTCTATAATCTAAAAGTTATTATTATGCTATCAAATCCTGTGATAACAAGCATATCAAACATAAATTTCAACCAAAGGTCTGAAGTCAGATTTTGAAATAGTTACCCTTCGATAAGGCAATGTGCCAAAAACTACTGCAAGAATGAGAAAGAAAACCTTGCTGATAAAAATCACAAAATATCAAACATTTTTTTATCAATTATTATAGTAACTTACTTCATTGCTTTAGTCGATTATTATCTTGATTTGAGAGTGTTTTTTAAACTCTCAAACAGGTGACTTGGAACCAGTTTTCCCTCATACACAATTTTAATAAGATATCTGATAATTTTGCTACAAAATAAAATATTACCATTAATTTTACACTCTTTGGAAAACTTACTAGAAACTATTTTTTTATTTCTTCATAATAACTATTGTAATTCATTTCTGAATCTGCTTACGAAGCAATATGTTTTGTAAGTAGCTGGGTACAAGCTTTAAAATCAGTTCAATCTATATACACTGTCACACATTCACTTCCACAATAATAATACCTTGTGACTTTTTTTGCAAGCTACGTACAGAAGCAATTCCTCAAGTGGCAAAAAACAAAACCAAGACAAAAGCACTCGTACAGATGTAATCATACACTACTTTATCTTATGATATTTTACTCATTGTTCTCAGAATAAAGTTTAGTTTCCATCAGCTTGTGCCTTAATTAATCGCACATTGGATGTTTTGTATCATTCAATAAAACAAAATAATTATTTAACAGATCAAGACAGAACAACATCTCCCCATTAAAATATAAATTGTTCTGTTATTTTAACATTGGAGAAGCAAAAAATGGCTGTCGAGTTTTAGAGTTTCCTCCTCGCAGACTAGATGGGTTTCTGTAAAATACAACAAATCAAGTTACATAAGAAAATTATAAAGTAGTTCTCCCACAATTAATGTCCTATAATTTAAATTTTTAAACCATAAATTAACTACAAAATTAATTGCTTCACTTCTTTTTAAAAGTAGCTTCAACATTATTTCATTAACTCTTTCAGCACAGTCTCGGTTTATGGAATCAGCCTTACAACTATTTTGTGATTCTTAAAGTTTATGCTATAACTAATTAAATTTTGATTTTAAGAACAAATCTTTATGCAATAGAATATTTCTCATTTGAGCTCTTTATAACCACTAGATAATAATGAAATATATTTTTAAAGACACCATACATTATCTTATTTTTCACTATTAAAATATGTACGGGTTCATTAAATGCAAATATGTTTATAACTGCCATAAAAATTAGGAAATTAATATAAATCATGCTTTTTTTCATTCCATAACGACTACAGATTATAACACAAAAATACAAATGTATAGTCAATATAGCTTAAATCTTATAACATATCTTTATTTTATTAACATACTTTTATTATATTGACCTAACAGCCATGCCTGGCTAACTTGTTACTATATCCAAGAATATAAAATATAAAACTTGTCTTGGTTGTGCTTTAGTGGATTGGTAAAAGTATTTCATAAAACAAATATTTCTGTTTTAATACATTATACACACACACATACACATCATTACTATTTACAGTTACTTATTAAATTTACTTAAACTTATTTCCCTTAAAATATAGAACAGTATATAAGTAGAGTAAACAATATCTTATAGTTACAAACTTTGTACTTGTTTGATGCTTACCATAGGTTACTAAAGCCTTATCAAAATTTGCACATGGAGTTAGGAAACAAAATTTAAGTTTTATAAATACATTTTGAAATAACCAAAAATCGTAAATTACTGTAACAAATACCACAGTATTCCACTATCACTTATCAAAATTAGTAACTAAGCTGTATTTGGGTCTAACAAAAATATGAAATATGAGGTCACAGAAGCTACCTTTAATTTTCAAATCTAAGCTTTACAAGAATGAGTTTGGTACCTGAATAATACAATTATGGTCAGAAAGCCACTAGGCAGACATTCTGAGCTTTTGATTGGTTGTTCACACATGGTAGACAGAAGTGTATGTAAGCACATCTTTCCAAAAATGAAAAGAGGTGAGCAGAGACACTGTGCTTGATTCAGTACATGTTCTGATATCTCAGCAAATAGAAAAGATAGAAGGTTCTTATTTGATATTCTAGCCTGTCAATGTCAGTAATTTGTAAGAAACCAGACATTATGATGTATTTGGACATCATAAACATTTAATTTCAACCAATGCTGAATCCAGCATACCATATGAAACAAAAATTAACATACAATTGTGTTATTTTATTATTTACTCTGAAATTAAGAAAATAAAGTGTATAATACTAAATTTTGATACCAAACTTACATATAAATTCATAAAATTGTAGATCAATGACATTTTGAATGCAACTCCAACATAACACAAACTGGCCTTTAACCAAAGTGAATGGGGTTAAAGTGTATTTAATACTTATTAATAAACTGATCATCTAACAGTTTTTTAGAACTTGAGAAATTTTTACACAACACAAAAACTATCAGGTCATTCCTTAAGTAAAGTCTGATTTTAGGTTCAGAAAAAGAGAGGATTAAAATGCTTTCAAATGTTATTTAATCAATAATGTATGCTCCATTATTATTAATTACTTCCTGCCAACAATTCACAAGCTTCTGAATACCACCTATAAAATTATTGTGGTTTAGAGGAAAAGAATGTAGAGAGAGAAGTTTTGACATATTCATGTGTTCCAAGCTCTTTTCCATCAAGATAGTTCTACAAACTTTGTAACAGATGATAATCAGATGGGGCAAAGTCTGGAGAATAAAGAGGATACGGAAATTTCCCCAGTCTATCTATCTCTTCAATCTTTGTAGATGTGATCCTTGCTGTATGGGGCTGTGCATTATCCTAGTGAAACACAACACCTTTACAACTGATCAAAGCAGGACTTTTCTTTCATTGCAAAATTCAAGTGCTCTAACTGTTGACAATAGAAGTCTGATGTAATTGTTACATTAAGTGGTAGCAGCTCAAAGTGGAGTGTGTTTTCTTATAGCAAAGCCACATTAGGCTATCTACTGAGCCCACCAAGGGGAATCAAACCCCTAATTTTAGCATTGTAAATCCGAAGTCATACCGCTGTACCAGTTGGGGGTCTCAAAGTGAATCACACCAACAATGTTCAACCGAATGCTTAACAAGACTTTCCTCTGTGAAGGTCCATTCTGGGCTGTGATTTAGCCAGCCTACCTGCACTGAGCCATTGTCTGCTGCACTTAACATTTTTATAAAATATCAATTTTTATCTCAAGTCACTAACCTGTCCAAAAAAGGTGAGTTACATTGGCTTCTGTCAAATCATGGGGGAACCCATTCTCCAAGTTTTGACACCTTTCCAAACTATTGCAGATGACAGTAAGCTGTTGAATAGGTTAAATTAAGCTTCTGTGCTAGTTCAACTGTTACAGCACAATCTTCATCAAGTGCATACAGCAACAAGCCATCATTAAATTCAACAGGATGACCTAAACATGGCACATCACTTAAGCTGTAGTCACCTGATCTGAACTTCTGAAACCACCTTCGACATTTTCTTTCACTGAAAGACTCCACACCATAAACACCTTAAATGTTTCATGTAGTTTTTGCTGCACTATTGACTTTTTTTAAACTTGAAGCATTATATGCCTAATGTGCTTCTCAGATACATCCATCTTCATAAGGGTTTATTTGATTAATGATCTGGGAAAGTGGAGTTAGGTTAGTTTATTTAATTTGTCTGAACATTTTATACAAGCATTATCATGCTTTCTACAAGGACAGGAATGTGCTTCTCAGATACATCCATCTTCACTTTAATGTAGCACAACTACTTAATATTTTGATTTGAATACATACAGAGCATTTGTAAAGCCACTGTGTAGTTTTGTAATCATATTTTATTCAGTCTATTTCAAGCCAGCAACTGATAGTGGTGTTTAGAAACAAAATAAGAAGGATCCAGGCCTGTATTGATGCCAATGGGGGTCACTTTCAACATTGTTTATAATTGTCATTCATATTTACCTCCTGTATTTTATATTGAAACATGTTAGTTAATAAATATACAAATGCACGGTGACTTTTTGCACACCCTGTAGAACATGTACTAATATAGTGAATACTTGTGATTAAATACACATTATTAATCTTGCCAAGATAGGTCTTTCCCTAAACATATTTTTGTGTGTCACTGGCTATGTTGTATGCAGTACTGATTCAAATTACATATTTGCAATATTAAAATACAAATTCTATAGTTCTGTATGTATTGGGAACTCTAATTATAGATAGTAACAAAAGCTAGAATATAAAATAAACTCTCTTCGTTTCTATTTGCCAAAATATCACTCATACTGAATCAAAGAGTAGACCTGCTCTCTTCTTTTCACTATTGGAAATGACATGTGAATAACCAATCAAAAGTTCAGAATACCCCTTTACACATTTAATATTATTATATTGACCTTACAGCCAGAATATCATGAACTGCATTGATCACGTTGATTTTTGGATATATTCATAATATATAACATTAAAGCACAGTTTATTATATTAGTTAATTCAAATAACTATTTCTTATTAATTCAGGATCTTCTACTAAATATTTTGAGGCAATGCTGATGTACCCCTCCAAGGCACCTCCAATGAGTTAGTTTGGTGTCTTACTGCAAAATGTATAGTAATGTCAAATTCAATATTTTCCTAAACACTAGTACTGCCTTAAAATAAAAAAAACACATTGAATATCAACCATCATTAATACATTGTGTAAGCCACATAAATTAAATTAACAGCAACAGAACAAAAAAGGAAAACATAATAGTCTAAAAGGCAACCTCTCACACATATCTACCTGGGGGTTAGAGGTGTTTTCCCTAGTAAAACCCCACCACTTCTCTTAGACCAGGAGCCTTGACGTGTTCCACTTGACAGAGGACCCAAGATGCTTCCCTCAGGAGCTGTTGAAATTAGAAACAAATCATGTAATATTGACAAAACCTAAAAATAGGCTTATGTTATGACAAGCATTCATTTCACATACATGGATGGGAAATGTATTGAATTAGCATATCAAATATTATTAGTTTTAAAATCTTGAGGCTTAATATTAAATAGAAAGACAAGGCATAACACATAGGGTGAGACATTGAATAGTAGTGATAATATAACTACTTCCCTAGTTGGTTTATACATAGCGTATGACATGTAAGTTGATTGTAAAAAGTCAGTCAGATGAAAACCTAATACTGGGGAAGCAAAACTTTCAGAGCTTGAAGAAGTTGCAAACAAAATGCACAGTTGCACAGGGAGACAGAGGTAAGTTTTGTGGACTATAAATGGGGCTAAAATCAAAAGCTTGGTAACATTATTTAACATTTCACATCACATTTCTTTGCACATTAAATGCAGTCTATAAAATAATAAATTATAATATTTCAAGCATTTAAGTGTTCTTTACTCGTACAGTTGGGTCACTGATATCTTAAAGCCTGTGATTTATGACTGGCCATAATAGGTTCTCGGGCTTATGGCTACATACGTTGCAAACATTTCTCTCACCTTCCTAATTTGAATGTATACATTACAAAAAACAATAAAAATATGGAATCATTTACCAAAAATATTTATATTTAAAAATTAGAAAGGATTAGTGCCACTAACAAAATATGATTTCACAAAACAATTAACACTAATTACAAGACAGATGATTGGTAATTAATAACAGAACATATTAGCAATTACTTATTATGACTGCCCACTCTTAAAACGTGTGTTATAAAATAAATTAATTTGTGCTTATTTCTTCATGACAAAATATATTCTGTTATAAAGATTCAGTTCTCAAGGAAATACTTTTACAAATATATCAATCTTGAACCAGTATTAAACAAAGTAAACAGTATGTTTGAAAGGCCTTGAAAACACAAATCACAAAGTTTTATGGCAACTTTTCTGATAAAAATAACAATGATATTATGAAACTTTAAGTGTACCTGGCTTAGACTCTGGAGTTTTTGGTACGTTAGGGTACACATCGTCACTTTCAACGTTAACAAACTTTTCCCAGTAATCACTGGGTACGTTTAAAAGTTTCTCCATAACCTGAAACACAAAATATAGTATATATCTGCAAAAAACACTGGCTTACATAACTCTTTATAGCTTGAAACATTAGTGAAATTTGAATAATTTGAAGTGAGAAACCATTATATTCTTTATCCATTTGAACACTGCAAAAACAAGAACATATTCTAACGCAATTTGTATTGCAACTAAAATTTCTCCAAATAGTAAAAGAAAAAAGTACAACTACTAAACTTACTATGAAGTAAAATTTAGTATCTTTGTTCTATAGCCTGCTTTATATACCCATATAAACAAGCTTATGTTTAACAGTCTACAATTCCTGTCAATACAAACAGACACTTAAAAGAATTAGATAATTTCTTAAAATTTCCTACACAGATTAGTTTTGTGCATACATATATATAATCTTACAAACAGCAATGAATACTTGTGAAGATGTACTAATTTATTATTCACAACATGGCACAGTAACACTACCATGGCTGTGTTCAAATATTAATAATGATTTGAGAAAACTATTTGCTTAGCCTATATTAAAGCAAACCTATCAAATAGTTGATTAATTTCAGTGCTGTGCTAAACAAGTCTATTTTATACCACATTCAGCTACAATGACTTACAAGATGCTGTTTTTTTGTCTCAGCAAACATTTCAGCTGGTGATGGTTCTGGTGATGAGAAACCAATCAGTGTTGGACCAAACACTTTTGCTAAGTTTGACAATGGCATCTTCACTTCTGGAGTCTCTGAAATTCTAACAAACAGTTCACATTCCCTAAAAGTTCTCAAATGATAAAATATGCCGAAAAAGGTGCACATTGTTTAACAATGGATAATTTGGTGAATTTCTCTTTCACGTAAAAACTTTACACTCTTACTTCCATAGACTGTATATAGGGTGACATCTACAACATGTATCCCACATGTTTTTGACAAGTATTTTACTTTTAACATAACAAACCTTCAAAAAAGAAACCTTAATTTAAACTACAGTAAATTTTAGTGATTATTCTAAACAATATAGACGTATTAGCACAAATTCATAGTAACATTGCAATTTAAACCAGAGACTGACTTTCAGTTTTAGTAACAGCTGATCAGCATGCAGTTTCCCCTTGTGGATCTTTAGTTCTTAGTTTTGGCTTCTACTGAAATCTATGTTAATGAAGTAACTTTCACCAACACACAATCTTCAGAATATTAAAATACTTTTGATTATCAAATAATAATGATGTAATAAAGTGTCTTCATCCACATAATTAATCATGAATACTAATACTTAACCCTAAAATTATCAATTTGTTTTTGTACCATCCATTGTGTGAAGTAATTTTAGGTTTCTTACAATACTTATGTAAAGAACAGACTTTACAGTAATTTTGTTACAATTTTCTTTGCACGTTGTTAAGGACAATTTAGAAAAATGTTTAAATTTCTAATGAAGCCTATATAGCATCCCCTCCTCTCCACTTGTAACTCTAAGGTTGAAAACTTTACTTTCATTTGACTATTTAATACAAGTGTAGGATAGGGATAGTTGCTCATAAACCCACATTGCACAAGAACATCCACAAGTGATTGGATGGAATCTCATCTGATGTATAATATTTATTGTAAAATGGATTTTAGTTTCTTTAAATAAGATATACTTAGGACAATACTGATAGCTTGAAAGATGGAACTCGTATCCATGTCTCACATTCTGATAAATGTCAGCTGATAAGTGACCCTCAGTTTTAGTAAAAAAGTGATTAAAAAATCTGCTTTTTTATATAGAAAATACTTGAAATCTTTACTAAAAGTCTACCAAAATTTATGAAGATACATATGCTGTATCAAAAGTTATTGTGTAAATGTATAAATGAATTTGTGTATACCATACTAAGCCTGTTAAGAAAGGGTTAAAGTCATCACATGGTAAGAGGAAATGAAACTAAAGCTTCCTGAAGTGTAAGGAGTTTTCACACCAACCCAGAAAATTATTTCTGCCCCAGACTAAAACAAGTCACATTCTTTAGTACTATGAACAAACAAACCTTTGGAGATGAATAATCAAATATGCTAATGTGTCTCGGTTAGGTTGTGGAAGTTGACTGACTGCTTGATACAGAACACTTAAACTGTCTTGTAGATCAGTCATTTCTACATAAAACAAGGGAACTTAATTAATACAATGCTTATATTCCACTAATAACATGCAAGGTATGGAAAGTATTTGTGTCTCTTACTTTAATATTACTTAAATTTCAAAGAAAGTGTTTTGTATTCACTTATAAATTATAGTCCTTTTATAAACAACACATTAAAAACTAACCTCCTCAACATGTTGATATCTCAAATAACAACCATGGTAGGCCTCTTCTACCAACCTCTACATGGTATCATTAGACTACTGATATTTATATACACTTCAGGCTTAAAGATTGATGGTATAAAATATTTTAGGCCCTGGATTTACAAGGTTTCCAAATATTTATACTGGCTGGGAGACTGTGCAGCATCTAATCAAATGAAGTAATCAAGGATTTCTCCAATCCTGCAAATCCTATAGTGTCTCCACTTAAAATATCATACATGATCTAGTACAACAGCTAATGTGCATCAACCAAAAATAATGTATCAGTGTCCCATATATACCATGATTTCTGAGACACATTTGAAAGCATCAGTCCAGTATTGAACAAAACAGTTAAAAGAATACCATTTTTCTGTCACAAGTTTCCCACTCAGAATTAATGATATTGAAGACAAATATCAATACTGTTACTTGAAATTAATAATAAACAAAAATCTTTTTATACAAGAGAAAAAATTTTCAAACTTTTTTAAATTAATTCCAGGTTTAAACAGACTTTACAAGAAAAGTTCCAGGACTTTTTTCAAAACTTTCATATTCTGACACACCAGATTATATTTGTGTTTTTGTTCTATAAATGAGTCTGTTGGTGGATAGTTTCTTAATGCAAAAAGATTCACAATAGTCAGTAAAAAATAAACTTGATTCTGAAAAGGAAACTTACACAATTAAGCCTTATAATTCTTGGATGATTTTTTTTACAAAAAAAAAAAAAAATTAAGACTTTCCCAAAAGAACAACTTAAAAATTGATATTTTTAGTGCTACAAATTTTAGAACTAATTTCCCATTACTTCCAAGAATTCCACAGCTCTATACAAACATAGGTATCTCACTGAAGTTTTATTTTATATTTCTATGATGCCCTTAAGGTAAAATAAACACTACTTTAAGTTGCTTTTTGTATATTGAAAAAGACTTTGGGTTTTATTACATTCTACAGAACAAAAGATGATATAATAAACTTTATTCAAAAGAAATTGACCATCAACATTATTTTATGAGTATGTTATAAACAACACAAGGTATCAAACTTGACACACATTATGATGGTAAACTGCTTTAATTTGTGAATTAAAAATTCTTATTTTGAAATTAAGCAAAATATCAAACACATTAACACAATATGATTAAAAGGAAATTATTGTTGGCTAAATAAAAACATTTATTATAAGTTAACATTATCTAGTAGTATATTTGTTTTCTAGGTTGGTTATATACTCACCCCCAGCTGTGGTGAAGTCTTTCCACAGTGTTCTTGTTATCAGTGGCTCTCTTAATGACCTAAGAAAGTCTTTGAGTACTCCACATACAACATGAATGTCTGTATTACTCTGTTACGAGAAAGGATTGATTATTTTCATCCACAAAATATGCATAAGATGATTTTCTAGAAATTTAAATGACTCAAAGATGAAACGTTACTGATTGCAGTATGAAAAAAAAAGGTTATTTTCAATGAAAGAAAAACAATTCATAGAAAGTTTTCTGAAACAATTCTGATCTTAACAACATGAGCTTAAATTTAACAATACAGTTTAAAATGAAATAATCTTAAACTTATTTAGAATAGTGAAAAATCTATGTGAAAGGCAATAATTGGATAAATCCATCTGTTTGGGAATATTTTCATCTGCTAGCACTTTTTTTTTTACATGTACTTAGGATTGTATATGATACACATTTTCTCCTTATAAGCTTTAAAGTTCAGTTGGAAAATGAAGAAAAGAAGCACGTTAAATGAACTACACAAGTATAGAAAGAAGAAAACCAGAGTACGATCTTCTCACTATATTTGGGACACCCTTTCCCCGGAGGAACTTTTCCTTAATATCTTTCACTTCTTTATCGTATCCAGAGATGCGATACAGTCCGACTTCAGTTAAACCTCTGGTTTCAATTTCTTTGATACAGTGAACAATAACAGCTGGAATCATTGGTGGAAAAGAAGGTGTATAGTCTGCTATAGTGCCCTACGAAATGAAGAAACAACAATCCTGGTCTATCACCTTCATCGGATAATCTTAACTTCCTATCAACTAAATTACCATTACAAATATTCTGGTAAAATAAATGCTATAACTTGTGCTTCTTTACTTAAATTGTGAACTACACAACAGTCACTTAACTGGACAGGAAAATAATTTTACATACAAATATATTTATAAGAGCATGGTGAGATAAGAATTTATAGATGGCAATCACAAGATAAGAGATATAATCAAGGAATGATGAAAACATTAAAAATAGAAAACTGTATTGGCTAGCTAATTTTATACACTAAGAACTAAGAAATATATTTTTTAGTACACGATCCGTATATAAGAATACAGTAAACACCTTGAATACAAATTTCATACACAATATATACAAAGGTATAACAAGATATAAACAGAGTCAAACTAAGCACTGAAATAATAAGCATAAGACAAAAATAATGAAATAAATAATTACTTGTAAAATTAAATACTGGAAGCTATAGAAGGCTTTTATTTACTTATTGTTAATTCTTCATTCATAAAAACTATGATATAACTAATGTATTAATCTTTAGGTAATTCAGCTAAAGAACTATGAATGACTAACCATTGGCCCTTTGTTGGTAGGTGTGTGGGTGGTTGGAACACAAGGCAAAGGGACTTGGTCCTTACATTCTGGATGGCAAGTAGCTCGACAGTCTTGACATTTCATTGCTTGCTTATAAAACCTAATGCGTTTCCCACAAGGAAGACAAGTTTCTGGACGTATTACAGTCTTTGTACAGAAAACATGGGCCCGGTTATTCAGTTTTCCTGCTGAACTAAAGTGTCGAATGGGAGTGCTGTAACACAGTAATATTTCTGAAAATTACAATCACTTAATTATTTAGGACTGAAAATACATAAAACTATGTTCTTAACTGTTTTGTGAATAAAAATCCACAAAATGCAAGAAATAAACTATAGCAAATATATAAAAACTACAATAAATTAAAATCAGTCAGAATATTTAACAAATTTTAATTGGAAAACAAACTGCATAAAAGATAACCATCAAAAACTTTTAAAAATATGCAGCTGTTTCTACTAATAAAAAGTATAGAAAGTTAGGTTTGAAACTAGATCTCATTAACTAAACCTGCAAAAAATGTGTACTTCTACTTCAATACTTACAAACACTAATATTTTGGAAATGTACTATCCATGGATAGAAATCCTTAGCACCAATTAGTAATTTAGTATGGTGAAGAACAAGAAACAGAATTAACTTTTTTTCAATGGTGCTAAGATTGTTTCTTGTGTAATTATTAGTCCAGATTATCTCATGGTGTAATATCAGAAAATTAAAGTAGACAAAATAACCACCATACTGACAAACTAAATTTACTTCTAGCAATAAAAAAACTTTTATTTTGAATTTCACACAAAGATACACAAGGGCTATCTGCACTAGCCATCCCTAATTTAGCAGTGTAAGACTAGAGGGAAGGCAGCTAGTCATCACCACCCACCACCAACTCTTAGGCTACTCTTTTACCAATGAATAGTGGGATTGGCCATCACATTATACGGGCCATAAAAAAAGTACAAGTTATGTTCACATCTCTAGGCTAAGAAATTCTCTAATTTAAGAAACTGACAGATACTGTACATTAAAAGTTGGAAAGTAATTTATTTTTGAAACATGTCACATAATAGGCTACAGAAAAGTTTCACCACATGCAATCTTCTCTCACATACACACTATCACTCACAGGACAATTAATCTAAATCTGAAAATACCACACAATGCAAACCCTAAAAATTCACTGTCCTAAACTAAATGAAAGTTTCCAGTTGAAAGCAGGTAACATTTCATATTTCAAACAGCAAAACCTTGATTGGGAAACAAACTAGGTTGTGAGGAAATGTGTTTACACTTTGGATTTTTAAAAAAGAAATATACCTTTTTTTTTTTTTAAGACAAACTGACAAGACTATCTGAGCAGAAAACCTCTAGAATTAAAAATGTAGAAAGTAACTGAAAACTATTCAAAATTACCACACTATTCCACTTCATTTAATATATAATTTATAGTAAGACTTTTAAAAGAACTTAACTGAATCAAATATTCAACATTTGTAGTCACTAAAATACACAAATTTATGATTTATTTTAATCTAATGCACAAAACTATTTAATAAGATATTTAGATACTTTGTGGCTTAAATAGTTAAATTTCAGATTAAAATATTTTTATAAAGCTACTGAGTAAATTAAAAATCTAAGTAAGAAACATTACACATTTAGTTGATCTCACAAAGAGAAAAGTTCACTTTGTTTTGAAAACCTATGTATCCACTTAACCTTGGCAACTATTTTCTTTAATTTCTATGAAATTTCATTCTAAAACTTCTTATCAATTCACAAAATATTAATGTACAAACAAATAAATATTAAGTTAAACATCTTTAATCTTTCAGCAATAATTAAATGTTTTTACATTCTTTCAGTACAACACCAAAACAACTGAAAAATCCAGTTTGGTTTAAAGGGAAGTTTGTTTGTGTTTTTGAATATCATGCAAAGCTACACAAGGACTACCTGTGCCAGCCTTCCATAATTTTGCAGTGTAAGACTAGGGAGAAAGCAGCTAGTCATCACCACCCACTGCCAACTCTTGGGCTACTCTTTTACCAATGAATAGTAGGATTGACCATCACATTATAATGCCTCCAAGGCTAAAAGGATGAGCATGTTATGTGCTATGGGGATTCAAACCCATGACCCTCAGATTGTGAGTCGAGCACCTAAACCACCTGGCCATGCTAGGTCCTTAAGGATAAGTAGTTTTCACAGTTATACCTATGAAATTGATGCATGTGGTATATCAAAACTATTCAAATAATTAACTTTACATTTTTGTAAATGTATGGTATTTTTCTTAATTTGTGCTCATAAAATATTTAATCTAACATTTGTGGGTAGCACAAAGTACTCACATAACTTGATTACCATGTTCTCGCACTTTTTCAATTAAGATTCAATAAAATGAAATGCTTTAAATATTTATCAAGTAATTAATTACATAAAATAGCAAATAATCCTGGACAAAAAACAATATCAGTATTATATTACCTTTTAACTGGTGTCGTATTTGTGATAGAAGCTGGTGTAAAAGGTTCTATAGGTGGAGCTGAAGGTCTTGGATGGTAAATAGTTTCTATTTTATCTTTCACATAGTTGTCTTCATCAGGCTCTGTGAATGAATTGCAAACATCACAAATTACAGGTGATTATGTATTCTCTATACCCTAAATTTTGCATAGTTCTTACATTAATTATCCCAAGCCTTCTCCAACTTGGGTACTGCAATAAAACATCAGAAACACAAATACAAAATCCTATTAAAGGTACTCATTATCTAGCTTCACTAGGTAAAGCAACTTATGCTGAGAAAGGATGGAAGCCCCTGAATTAGATTATCAATGTTTATGATTAAGAAAAGCTAATAAATATAAAACACATTGCATCTGAACTTAAAGTACTTCATATAAATTCATTCATTTCATTACTGATATATCAACTACCATACCCATTATATTGTAATTATATTGTGACACTTAAAATATTTCACTTTATTTCTTTGAACTTTTTCATTAAACTATTAGGATATTATTTTTATATTCATTCAAATGCACCTGATTTGTGTAGGGATCTAAGATCTGGATAAAGCTTTGGCCCACTTTCTTGAGACAAGGGATCACTGAAACTGCGACGTTTAGGATACGTTTCAACCTTGGAAGATGCATGGAATTCAACATTAGCAGGAAATGTCACAGTTGTTGTGGCCACAAGAGATGTCTGGTCCTCAAATATTTCTTCAATTTCCTAAAAGGTATTTAAATATAATAACCAAAAGTATCGATCAACAAATGAAACACCTCATGTATTAATTCCACAAATATGTGGCTTAGTTGAACATGTTACAAAATACAATCAGTGCATTGATTGTAACTAAATCATTTTTTTACATTGTCAATTATATGTGGATTTATACAACATGGCTACGGATAAGATTGTCTTAGTTTAAATATGTGATTTAATTAATTTTAAGTATTTTCCATCTTTTCTTTTAGTTTAATAAATCAGATTGTTTACCTCAGATTTTTGCTTCTTTGGTGGGGAAATCTTTTCAGGACCACTTTTTCTCTTACCCTTGGACCTTCGTCCATGAGGTTTCAAAATGGGAACTTGTCCATCTACATCATCATCTGTTTTATCAAAGCTGATATCAGATGGTGAGAGCAGTGATCCAAGGGATTCATCAATTGTTTCAAGCCTGTAAAATGACAACAGAATACACAAATCATTTAAAATATACTTTATTTGGTTTAAAATGCAAGTTAAATAATTTTACAAGAAACTGAATAAATAATGGAATCAAACTATTATGATGATTCTATAATTCTCTCTGTTATTAAGCATGGAATTATCATTATTAATTTTTACTTCACCATTCTACAAAAATACCAACCAGCAAGCCTAGGGAAGAAAGTAAAGTTTGGCCTGCCCAATTGTGCATGAAAATTTCAACATCCTAAGAACACACAGATGATTTCTTACTAACTTAAACTGTGTCAGGGTGTAGAGTTTGTTTTGCCCCATGTCAAAGTTTTACCGCTACACTTTGTTCATTTGACAACTTTCTTTTTGAACAGCAATTGTTACACTGCTATAAAAAAATAAAACTTCAGTCAGGTTTCTACAGAACCATGAAAGTCATTTAAAAAGGTTGAACTATAGAAGTCTAGTACATGAAAACATTTCAAAATATAGATCTCAAACAAAGACAAATTATGTAGATATACATTTCTTTTTTAACTCGCACACCCTCACACAAGTGCATTTAAATTACTATATTATTTTAATGCTTTTATGTAGAGTAGAAACCCAACACTATCCTGCAAGCTCTAAGAAGATTATAACAATACACCTTCTGATGTGTGTATTAGTTGCTTACCACACATTACAGTCATACTTACAAATATCTAGATTATAATCCTAACAAATGATTCAGTTATAATCCTACAGCATCACATTGTACATTCAAACTCAGAGGCAACAGTAATTGGCACAGACACAAACATGCATTATATTATTACACTTGTTCCTAAGTAATACTGTTAATAAATAATAGTTCTACTGAAAGTACTCACACTATTTGTATTCTGGTAGGTTATTGGAATTAGACATAATAAACACTAACACATCACCCCTACACAAACACAATACTCGCAGAACTATACAATCTCTATGGTGATTAATATTTCCGTCTCATGATCACACTGTGGTCTGAATGTTCACGGTATTAAAACAATATTAAATCTATTAATTCAATTATATATACACATATGCATAATGGTCTTTACTTTCACTCTTGTCCCTAGCATCCTGTATATTTGACAAACAGTAACATTTTCTAATTACTACTAAGACAACCGACACCTTATATATTATTGTGTAAACATGAAATATTCAATTATTAACTGGTGCAAGTTCAACTGTTCCTTCAGAGATTTCTTTATAATAAATAGTGCCACAGTCTATAAAATATACATATATATCTGTTACACATTAGTAATTGTAACTGATATATTCTATATTTCAATATTTTTTCACAATCATCAACTTATTGATACCATATCTGTTTCTTAGAGATACCACCTATTAACAACCCCTGACCAAACTATAATATACATCACAAGCAAAACTATCCATCTGCAGTGAAGGGAAAGTTTAAGTTAATCTGTTAATTTAAAGTATTTCACGGGCTATAAAAAAGTTAGTTGTGTTTCAATCAGATCCAAAGCTCTGAGCTACTTATACTGCCCACTGCAAGTACTTGTTGGGCATTTCAGTAATGTTAAGAGCTGCTCAACAATAACAGAGCAAATCTATATGATTCTTTAAGTGACATCACATTTTCAAATGCAAATGATTATGTGATTAGTTCCCAACAATATAGTGTACATTAGTAGTTCCTAGTATGGTGCAAAGGTGTGATGAAACATTTTGTAAATGTATGGTATCAAGTAAGTTTCTTCATGACCATGTAAAATAATCGTTTATTTAAGTCAACTTGGCTTTATTATCCTAACAAGGGCAAAGAAGAGTAAAAATAGCCTTAATTTAATGTATTTTGTATTTCTAATAAAAGTTTTTTCACATGCAGGGTCAGAGGAGTGTGTAGTGAGCACAAAAAGTTTAGGACTCACTGATGCAGAGCATTCTGTTTGTGAAATAAAAGTTGGCATCAAATTATTCATATTGGTTCTCCTTTCCATTCAAAAGTGAATGTTCAGCTTTGTCTGTGTGCACAGCTTTTCAAACAGCATAGGAAGCAATCAATGTAAATATGAGAGATACCATAGTTCAAGCCATGTACAAGATGATGTCAGTGATTACAGAGTGTATTCTAAAACTCAATAATACTATGCAGTGTTCAAACTATCGTGACATTAGATTGGCTTGATGCTAACTGCAAGTCTGGAACACTACTTTGTTTGCATCTCCAAGATCAGCATCAGACAAAAGAAAAGTATTCTTCAGAAGAAATGGAGTTTATGCATTGAGAGAGTGACACAATAAAATCACTGTAAAAACATAATACTGAAATAGAAAAAACAACAACTTATTTTATAGTGTAATTTTAAGCTACTGGTCCTCATTAGGTGTTTTTTATGTTAAATCTGAAGAGGTTAATTGTAATACATAGATTAAAAAGAACTATTTTTAAATTAATTTCATCTTTAAAAGAAATTGCTGCACCCACATTTATAGAGTCACCTGTCGCATTCCCTGTAGAAGCTGCCATATTGCATTCTTAATCTCACCTCTTGTTTGAGCCCTTGATTGTGTCGAGTCAAGGTTGATGAAACACCAGAAATGTTTTCCAAAGTCCTGATATTCTATTTAGGTGGTAACCTAGTTACTGTTTACATAATGCTTACCTTCATACTCTACAACAGTTAATGTACCAGCATTAGTTTGAATGGAAATATTTTTGGATTAAGAATTATTTTTCTGTCATCCATTGAATCACATGAAATTCACCAACTTTTTCCACTTTTGTCTACAAAATAAAATGCCCCAGTGTTAAGCAGCCTAGAAATGAAAAATTCATTGAAATTTCCCAGTTTCTCTGACCCATAGAAACCATGTTCTTTGAATAAAACTATTTTCTTTTGATTCAAAAGAAAAAGGAGGGAATCTGATTTAAATTTGTTAAAGGAATCGATAGTGTTGATGTGTCATCTTTGTTCATACTTAACAGTGAACGTAGTAGGACTGGAGAATACAAGCATAAATTTTGACAGGGTAAAAATCAACTTCAGGTACAACAGTTTTAATTTTCTAAGAGAGGTTGGACTTTGAAATACATTGCCATTGGATGTTGTGGAGACAATGAATTTTAACTCCAGCAGCAATACCATTATTAAAGACCATTACTCCACCTTCTGTGCATGTTAATTACATTCAAAATTTAATTAAACCAATTTGCTATAAATTTATTTTAATGAAATTATTATCACACGTTATAATATATAAGTTTTATATTATTTACATTTTATTGCTTTATTTAAAAAACAACATTCATAACAGCAATTAAACTAATATTTGTTGTCACATGATCCACTAAAGGTAGCAACAGTTTTGAAAGCTCTTATACAAAAATGGTAGCTAAAATAGACTGTTAGCACAGATGGTCAAAGTACACTAAACAGATGTATTTTATAACCATCTGGAAACTTTCCAAGAATTTCTCCCCACATCAAGCATTGTAAATTTTGTCCAAATTAAAGGTCACCCACATTCACTGGCAAAGGTGAAACTGTGTTTCAAGCATTATTAAAAGATGTGCATGGTAGTTGTCCTATGATAACAACAATATGATATGAAGAATTGGAAGGAAAAATTAAAAATACTTCAATCAAAAAAGATAAAGATGTCAAATTACACATTTTAAAAAAGTTTCAAAAGACATCTACAAAGAGTTTAAAGATATTTATATAATTATATTTCTTAAATCTAAACATTTCACTGCACTGTATATTTGTTGGTTGGTTGGTATTTATCGGAGCAAAGCCTCGCTGCTTTGCACCAAACAATGGGTAAAACAAAATTAAAAATAAAAGCAAAATAATTAAAATATGTTAAAACAAAAGCAAGTTTGAGTAAAAAAGGCCAATGGCCCTTAAAATTTTAAAAGCACAACTGAGGTGGACAGTATCACAATTGCCAGTAGCACTGTCCAATGTCAGGGATGAACCCATGACAAAAACAAGTCTAAAATGATGCTGTTGCTCATGGTCATAATAACAGTACAAAACTAAAATGGGGGCTACTGTGACTTGAGTGTCACACAGACTATACATTGGCACATCAATCCCAGATAAAAGAAAATGATGAGTTAAAAAACTGTGACCAATGCATAGCCTAGACAGGACAACTTCCTCCTTCAGATCCTTATGGAAAAATGATGGCCAAAGAGCAACAGAAAGTCTGATCTGGAAAAGCTTGTTATCATGTTGCTAACTCCAAGTCAACTGCCAACTGGTGTGGGTTGAGCCTTTAATGCAAGACTGTAGACCATGTATGGGGCAGGCACAGCCATAGCACTAAAGCAGATGGACTTAGATGCAGTGTTAGCAAGCTCATTCCTGCAAATATCAATGCAGCCCAATATCCAGAAAAACTGGATAGAAAAGTATGATAAAGAGAAATTGGCCAGTCAGTTCTGAATATCAACGAGAACAGGGTGAGAACTAATATGAAGCAGTTCCAGGGCTAGTAGAGAGCTAAGCAAATCAGTATAAATAGTACAACTGGTGTACTGCATAGCTTCTACATGATCCAGGGCAAAAGAAATGGCACAAAATTTGGCACTGAGCACAGAAACTGTAAAAATGATCATGTATGCAACCACAAAACCACAACCATGCCATGGATAAACCCACAGAGCCACCTGATTTCAAACAATCTGTGCAAATGGGAATGGAAGGATGATTGAAAAGATGTTTGGCAAATAGAAGACAGTACTTTCAATCAGGAGTACAGACTTCTTTAGATGACTTAAAGAAAGATAGGACTTATGGATGGTAATAAACCATGGTTGAATGGGCTGACCAGTGGAAACAGCAACATCATCCAATGTCAAATCCAATTCAGCCAGCTGTTTGTAAATACAGTGGCCAAAAGGAACAAAAGCAGACCATCTATTCCGAAAATGCATGGACCACTGAGGAAAGAAAAAAACCCAGATGTGAAGCTATGGTAAAAAGTGAAATTCTGAAGCAGTGTAAAGACAGTTGCATACAGTAGAGGTGTAAAGGAGGTTTAAACTCTGTACTGGAGAAGAGTGGAAAACACCTGTGCAGAACCTAATCTCTTGGTGGTGAACTAAGCCCAACATCTTCAAGGCCAAGCCTTAGACCAGAAACCTGTAGTCCAGTTTTGATCAAATGAATGCACAATATATTTTTAGCATAGAAAATCAATCCTCTTCCCAAGAGGTGGAGGAAAGAACACAAATGTTCAGCACCATTGTACACTTGACACACAGCTGCTTGATGTGTAGAATGAAAGTCAGCTGAGAATATCAGTGATGCTCTAGACATCAGCAACTCATTGGCTATCAGAGGGCAAGATCAGGGAAGGAAAATGGGGACAGAAGTATACTGCCCACTGTCCTTCCAAATCTTGTCCCATATGACTTCAAAACTGGTGGTAGAAAAGATACCAGCTGTATCTTCATCCAAGATTCCTTCTGGCTTTAATATCTTATCTGTATCTTAGAACAGCTAGTATGGATACTAACACTTTTACTGATAAGGAGAGAGCAATGTTTCGACCTTCCTGAGTACGTGCATGGGCCCACTGAAAAGCAATGTGGTTTAAAAGTGTGGAATACCTACAAAGATGTCCCAGAGCCATTTCTGAACATTCCACACCATGTGGCAGAAAGGATTCCACCATGGACAAGAATACTATGGAAGACATGTCAGAGTTTTCAAAATACTTTGAACATCTGCCTGGACAATACATTCAGTTACTGTCTACAATTGGCTTACAGACAACAGCAGGATCAATTTCCAAGAGAGAAGTACAAGAAAGCCAATTTGTCAGGTTCAGCTTTCATCAAGAAACATGGGTCAGATGGCATCAACCATGGCTAGTCTCTGTCAAAATGACAGGAAGATAATCACTGCCCCACAGATTACTGTCAACCCTCCATTAAAAGTGAAGGAGAGCAGATAGAGAAACCAACAGCAGTAAAAAGCTGACTAGGTGCATGAAAATAAGTATACAAATCAGAACTGAAGAAAGGTTGTAATCAGAGTGCATACACTCTATGGAATTACACCACCAATCAATATCAGCACCCCAGTGGGGATTATGTCCATTAAAATCCCCAGGATTTAAAAAGGGAGACTGTAATTGTTCAATGAGAGTATCAAGTTCTACTTGATCATAGGTCTCTTCAGGAAACAGGTAGAGAATAAACAGTGATGGTACAACCCAAGGAAACATGGATGGCTACAGCCTCCAAGGTTGTATCAAGTGGCAAAGACAGGGCAAGCACATGCTGATCAACCAGCAGTACCACCCCTCCATCACATAAGCTGTCATTTCTGTGCAAAGAAAACTGCAAAAAGGTGACTGCATCAGCAAGTTTCAGAAATGTCTACTGTAGAAACACAAACAGGATAAGAATTGATCAAATCCTTAACATAATCTACATTCAAACAAAAACCTTTACAGTTCCAAAGAGGCCATTTTTACTTATGTTGAGAATTGGGTGGAGAGCCCTTCTATTTTCAACCACAAGGAGCCATTGGAAGGAATGGTAGGGACAGAGATGAGTTTTGACATTTACTCTTCAACTTTCTTAACCACAGAGAGCAAATAACTCTTTGCATGGTTTGAAAATGACTATCTGCACTCCTACTGTAGCAGTGGAGCACAATGCAACAGCATATATGGAGTGGTGGATAGTAACTTTCAAGCCTCGATGTTGGATATGTTGTGAAGCATTTTCAAACACTGTACCTCTTTTTCCTTCACCCACTTAGGGCAAGAACAAAAGTAAGGGGGGTGAAACCCATTACAATGAACACAATGAGAATCTATTTCACACTCGTAAGCATTATGGTCCTTACAAATACAATGAGAACACATCAAGGAACCACAACACGATGTCTTTGAGTGACCATACCGTTGACGTTGGAAACATCTGAGAGACTTGGGAATATATGGCTGTACCTTATTATTTAGATAACCTGCCTTAATGGTGGCAGGTGGATGTGGTGATGTAAACATCAAAATTAAAACATGGGTAGGAAGCACAATTTTACCTTTGCAAGTGGAGATTAGTGTTGTGCCAATTAACCAATTATATTGATTGATTACAAAATGATTGTGTATTCAAAGATTCTGCAGCAAAACTTTTTCTGAAATCACCAAGTCAACATAAACTAGTAAAATCCTTTCCATCTGTGTATCAAATCTGTATTGGTAATATCCTTGAACTTTAAGTAGTACCACACATATTTTGTTACATTTGTTCACTCTTCCAATCAGCCACTAATCTGTTGATACCACTGTGAATAATAGTGACATCTGTCAATCATTGCTGTAACTAAGTTGAGATGATTTTAGTATGGAAAGCTGGTTATGACATGCTAAATGTTATTTCTAACAGATTTTCATATGTGGTTACAAAATGCTAAATGCAAAATACAATGTAGTAAGTGTGAGACAAAGCTGTAAGATTGCATAAAATTGCGTTTGTGCAAAGGATATGGAAAAACATGAAATGACAGCCTACATCTTCACCACTGTCATAAAATCATGCATATTAGCCTACATACTGTCAGAAACTTTGCATGACAGGGATTATTTATTTACTATCCTAACATATACAAAAAAACAGAAATCTTGACTTACATTTTTTGAAATCCATATTATAATTCAGACTTGACATATCGTAACCAGCTTTCCATATTTTAGCATAGTTTTAATTGCTCCAACCACATGCATGAACACCAAGTCCTGGTCAAAAATGCTAAAAGCACAGTAGTGACATTGAACATTGCTAGCCTCCAATAAATTATTATGGCTAAGACATCTGAAATTTAGGACTATCTAAGGACCCATGGGCATTCCATAGATTGAAAGTTTTCTGGTTTCTATTGCTTGACTGGAAAAGAAGGCCCCATTTCTAAAAAATCTCTGGACATGTAGGTTATGTTGGAAAACCTACACTTACAAAGGTGAGTCTGGGCCTATATCGAATCATATGTATTTTAAAACTTAACAATTTTGGCACACCCCAACATAAATAAAAAAGTTACTAACCTTTATTCCAACAGAGATTAACTGAATGACTGTCTAATAGGATGTCTGCTGTGGGTCAATATATCAACTACCAATATATATTCACATTCACTAGGCCTATTGTTGCTTTTCATCATTTATGACACATGAGAATGTAAATAAAACTAACATGGCTTACAAGTTGAAAAGCAATATGATAATACCATAATCATACCAAATGTCATTTCCTCATATTGACATGGGATTTAACTTTTACAGGAAACACAACAAACTTCATATTTCATCTGGAATATGAGCACAAAGATGTCAAAACAATTAGATGCTACTGATGGTTCTAGTGGTACCCATGTTAAAACCAAGAAACTGTCAGTTCAGCCAAAAATAACTAGTTTCCAACAAGCTTCCAGTCTCATGATCACCTTTCATCAGCCTTTGTGACTGACAGCTTGGCATCCTTGAACATGCTGAAGACTCTGGATCCCAGATATAGCCCACCTGGCAGGATAGGTTCACTTCCCAAAGTCATTGCCCAGTATCAAGTGATAAAAGAAAATCTGCAGACAGAACTCTCCAATGTTTACTCTGCAACACTGACTTATGATGCTTGAACTTCAATTAATACTAAAAGCTACAATACTGTTACAATACATTTTATCAATAATGAGTTGGAAGATCAACCAGCAGTTTTAAGAACTTAGAAATTTGTTAGATCACACACTGGAAAGAACATTGCATGGAATCTTTGAGAGACTGTTGAACTTTGGCATATTCCAGAGCCTATAGTAATCAGAAATAATACTGCTAATGAGAAAAAGGCATTTGAGATATTACAATGGCAGAAGTTATGGATTCTATAAAGCTTCATAGTTATAACATGCAACTCCCTTCAGTAACATACAAATACTCATCTTCTGTTGCTCATAAACCATCTGCATGAAGTTAGCTAAGCACCAGGCCAGCTTGAAACTAGATAAATATAATTAAGTTTAGTATAACTCACCTGTACCACAAAACCATTCTCCAGAAAAATTCAGTTGATTAAAAAATAACATTGTATGCCTTATTCACAAAAAACATTATTGAAGGGGAAGGAGTCCAAAATACTTTATATTCTATAATTAGTATTTGTATATAGAAAAACCTATCACATAAAAATGTCAAACTTTAATAATGCTTACATTCATAATGATAATTTAAACAACCTACCTTCTGGGTGAATCGTGTTGCTGTGACTGTCTAGCATTGGCTTGAGATGTGTTGTTCAGGAATGCCAATTTCTCTCTTGTTTGATCATTCATTACATTTTGGTCAGTTAATAGTACATCCCGAATTAAAGCAATCTGTCTCTCCTGCATAGAACAAATTTGGTATGAAACTCAATAATTCTGTACATAATTTAATAATCACGATAATTATAAATTATCCAAAAATTCAAATAGCTTTTAAAGAAAAGCATCAGAACAGACAGCTTTAAGTTAATTACAGTATAGTTTAGATCATATGATTTTGGAACAAAACCAAAACCTACACAAACATTTTAAAGATGCAGTTTGAGCTAAATCTTATGTTAAAGGTTACATAATTAGATGTTGTCATAGTGTTTCGATAATGAAAATTCATTCCTCACTCAAAGACAACAGAATAATAAACTATAAAAAAGTAGCATTTAGGAACATAATTCAGTGAGGACAACTTTCATTCCAAACATGCTTTATAACACATTACACCTTTCTTAACTTTCACAAATTTTATTTCATTATGGAAAATATAATAATTAACCCTTAAACAGCAGGAATGTTGCAAGTATCAGCATCAATTGATAATGGCTCCCATTTAAGGGTAAAACATGCAATTTTTTCCATTAATTTCTCTGTTTATTCATAAAAAAAATTTTCTTTCTAGGAAAATAAAACAACTGTTGCAGAACATCTCTCCAAACAAGTAATTACATAAACAATATTTTTATTTAAATTCACTCAAACCTAATTTAACTTCTAACAAACTGTTTAACAATCACTGGAATAATACTGCAAGAAAATATGTGAAAAAGTTATAAAAATTATTGAGACAAAACTTGAGATATTTATGAGAAATTTAAAACTTGTACTCTATAGAAAGAGTATTTATAAAAACTAAAACAGTTCCTACTTACAAGGGAAGAACGATCAGCTTCTGCCTTCATTCGCTTTTTCATTTCTGTTTCTATTAGGCTTCTAATATAAGCAGGTTAGAGACAATTATTGAAATGTTTATTGGTATATGGGTACTAATTTAAGAGGAAGATACATTTAGCATTTCAAAATTAAACTAGTTTACACAAAAAAAAAAAAACTTTTCATCTGCAGACAAAAACTACAAAGAATTTGTTTTGACAAAATATCTTATTATTAGAACTAACTATTAGTACAATCATAATAAATATTTTATTATTAAACCTCAAATAAGACAGCAGCCAAGGTTCCTATATCTCCATCCTAAATAACAATTCTCTTCAATTAGACATACATACCAAAAGACTTTGTAACATATAACAATAAAAAAACAAAACTCCTAAAATGAAACTCAGTCTAACTTCACACTGTAAATTGATGTTTCACACATACAGAAAGATAAATATGGTACTTGATACTGCTTCCTAAAATTTAGAGGCAATACTTTAAATGAAGATAGTAAAAATACTTAAAATACAGTATGGATAGAAAATAGTAGTTCATATTAGTTAATAAAAAACCAAACCCACAATGTTTGGAACTTGAGCTCATGAAATATAACAATGTTACAATACTATTATAATTAATTTACTAATTATTCATCTTAGAAGTATTCAATCTCTCATTCATGTACATCTGGTTCTCACATGAGAAATTGTGATAAATCTCAACTTTTTAAACATTTTTTCCAACTTACTTAGCATGTTTTAGTTTGGTTTCTAAGGTGTTGTTTTCTTCTTTAGCTTTTGTTAACTCTCTTTTTAGCCTCTGTATTTCCTTTTCTGATGCCAAATTTTGGGTTCTTTTCTCATTCTGGTTTCTCACAAAAGCAAGAAACTCTGAAATACACATATGAAGAAATACATTATATACACAACAGAGTTAAAATGATAATGGACGTAGAAACTCTTTTCACCTTTTGCATCTTTATTTACAATTTCACCTACAAAAATATTCAAATAAAGTTGAATAAACTGATTTAAGATATTCACAATAGTAAAACTAGATATCACTGAATACTGCTCAAAAAAGACTAAGTTTGCTTGATTGACATTTTGGCATTACATTTCAAATTGTAATTTAACTGAAAGGCATGTTGTACGGAAGTATCAACATGGTTTCTCTTTAGTAAATCATGATACTTTGGTCTATTATCATTATGTATGTGCTTAAACAATGTATTTTACAAACCATTTTTGAATATATCAAAATATTTAAATTACAGGGAACAAAACACCTAGGTTCACATCACATTTTGTGATTCAAAACAAACCCAGTTGAGACTCGCTTTCCTCTTTGCTCAGCATAATGCAAAAATCATTTCTTTCTCAGTGAAACTGCCAAAAGGTTTCAGATTGACATACTACAGCCAAAGCTGGTGTGCATTTTTTGAAACACCTGCCAAAATGACACCTTTTCACACTTTGTCATGTGTATATATCATACATATTTTTATTTCTTTATATTTATTTAACCTTACTGTAACAAATACAAGAATGCATTAAATAAATAAAAAGAAATTGAAATTTCTAATAATTATTTTTACTTAAGAATAAGGTCATTTAACAACTTGGCACTACTTTATACAGATGTACACCCTGCCTCATAAAAAGGCTTAGTGAATGGTGGTTGTTGGAAGCTATACTAGTTTGTTTGGACAGCTGGATAGGATAATTCACGCTAGTATAGTTAGTTTGCTGTGCTGTCAATTAGTGCCTTTCTATCATACTGAAATGCTAACATAAACAGGTAGGTTTCATCTTATTTACCCCCAAATGGTAGTACCTTATTTCATTATTTTTTATTTCAATTAATTCTTTGAGAGAGCAGTCACCTTCCCACAACTGTCTGAAGGTAGTGAAGGGTGTCACCAAACTTTTTTCACAGGGGGCCAGATTACTTGGGGAATGAGAAGTGTGGGCTGCATGATCATTATGTTCAATACACATAAGCTAGAATGAAAGCTCTGTAAAAGACTTAACACAAAGTTTAGTATGTCACATTAGCCATGTGGGAGTAGCATGCAATACACACATAATAAAAAACAAACAGAAATACAACCAACACTTTTATTTACCAAAAGGTTATCAAAGAAGGTGACATTAGCAGCAAAAAACAATTATCACATTGCACATAGTGAGTACATATAAGCCGCAAAAAAGTTAGTGAGATTTACGAAATTGGCATTTGTTTTTCAAAATATCTTCAATGTTCGGTTTTGAATTGCTGCATCCAATCATTAGAATTGCTTTCAAATGTTCATCAGTCAACCTTGATCGATGTACCAACTACACATACTTCATTTTTGAAAATGCTTGATCATAGACATAAGTTGTTCCGAACACTGATGCCATACCAGATGCAAACTATTTCAGCTTTGGAAAATCATCTTCAGGTATGCAACTGTAAATTGCAATAAGTTGCCCCTTGTGTTTTGCTTTCAACAAGTCATTTCATTGCAAATCGATGACCTCCAGCTGAAGTTCCACTGGCACGTCATCAATGACACAATCAAAAGGATTCTGAAAAAGGAGAATGTCACTTTCGATTCTGTCGAGATCTGAAAATCTCTAGCAAAAATGTTTATTTAAATCACCAATAATCTTTTTCTGAAACTCCAGGTTGACATCTGTGATTCCAGCATGAAACTCATTGAAGCACTAAAAATGAGAGGTTTCCTCCTTCCAAATGCGCTTCAAACAATGACAGCTTTCTCCGAAATCCTTTAATGATTCTACAGAGATTACAAACAAGGTTATTCTTCCCCTGAAGTTTCAAGTTCAATTCATTCATGTGGGATGTGATGTCAACCAAAAATGACAACTTTGACAACCAGGTTGGATCTGACAGAAGTGGATCAGCTCTATATTTCTCAATAAGAAATATATCTATTTCTCTTCTCAGCTTATAAAACGAGACAAGACTTTACCGCAGCTGAGCCACCTTACTGCCGTGTGATAAGGCAAGTCACAGAAATCTGAATCAATTTCTTCGAGAAACGTCTTGAAATGGTGATGATAAAGTGCATGACCCTGAATAAAGTTCACTGCAGAAATATCCAAGTCTTTTCCAGAGTGCTTGCTGAAGTGTGATGCAGTGTATGAACAGAGCGCTTGGGAGTCAAAGATCTTCCAACTGTTTCCTGATCAGCCCCACCAAACCCTTCTTTACTCCAGACATGTTTTTTCCTCCATCAACTGTTACACCTCTAATTTGATTCTACTAAAGGTTATAGTCTTGCAAAGTTTTATGCACTTCCAGGAAAATGTCTTCTCCAGTTGTTCTTCCGTGCATGCTGCAAACTGATGCCAACTCTTCTGTGATCTGAAAGTCCAAATTAACTCCATGAATGAACACGAAAAGTTGTGGTGTACTCGAGATATCAGTAGACTCATCCAGTGCCAGAGAATACCATAGGAAGTTTCTATGTTTTTGGCGTATCTGTAATGTTCTCTCAAAGTTCTTCTGCTCTCTGTACAACTGAAGTTGCTGAGAGGCTGATACTTTCAAAGAAATTGGCTTTTTCAGGACACAGCTCATTTGCTGCTCTCATCATACACTCTTTGATAAAGTTGCCATCAGTGAAAGGTTTTCCTCGCTCTGCCATCCGTTGCACTATTTTGTAATTTGTACGAGTGACAGATTCATTTTCAGCAAACTTTCTCATAAAGAGATTCTTTTGAGATTCAAAAACACATTTCATAGATTCAAATTTCTCAGAATGGAACTTTCCTGAAAATTTCAAATGTGTTGATAGATGTTTCGTTTCATAGTGATGCCAAAGATTGCACTCTTTCAAAACAGCAACACTTTTGGTGCACATCACACAAGTAACTTTCTGGTTTTTTATTTCCTCAAAGAAGTACTTTTCTCCTCATTCTTCATTGAAAGCACGACACTCAGAATCCACTTTTCTTCTTTTAAAAGCAGCCATAATGATAGGTGGAAAAAAAAAAAACAGGATCAGAAAATGAAAAAACACAGAACGCTGTGAGAAAAGTATTGTACTGGTCCAAGAATGCACAAACAAAATATATTGAAATATACGTTTGCCACGACACTTACCTAAGAATGAGTTACAAAAAGCTCATAACCCTAAACTGTTGAACTTAGAAGACGAGTCGACAGGGCGAGGGTTAAGTCTGTACTTGTTTTTGAAATCCTAATGCTTTCATAAATACGTGCCTCGATATGAATAAACGAGCAGCAAGGACGAAAAAAGAATTTTCCTATTGGTTAAAAATGCGCGTGACAGCCTTGTTTCTTTTTATCACAACATCTTGTGTTTGCCAGCTTAAAGTGACCATCGGTGTGATTTATTTTGTTATGACAGTCGGACATTTGATGTAATGTCACTTTTTATTTCCAAGCGGCTTGCTGCTGGCGGGCTGGACAAAATGACTTTGAGGGCCATATCCGGCCCACGGGCTGTAGTTTGGTGACCCCTGATATTGAGCACTAACATCTTGCTCTCCTAATTTCTAATCCTATATCTATTGCTGCTATCTATTTCTTATGCTAGACTGGCAAATGGAGGTTAAGACAGACTGGTAGACAGTACCTCCACTGTCAATGGCACTTTACCCTACTTTTTTTTTTTTTAATACAGCTGTTGCACACTAAATAATTCACCAAAGGACACAGAGTAATAACATGTCAACATCAGACAGTCTCATAACTATCATAATCATTCTAGTTAACCATTATAAATTCATCCAAACTAGTGCTTTCTGTTGGAACCAAGGCTGTACCAAAATAGAAATTAAAATTTTTCTGTACAGAAAACAATATAACGTAATATTTCATTTGAAAACCTTAGATTAAGAATAATTGAATTAAATGTAAATGAGAACTACTGATAAGTCCTGAAAGATGCAGCAAGGTGGGTCTGGTTTGTATTTGATGAATCGGTAAGAAAAAAAAAAGTTGACGTAAATAAAAATTATACCTTATCTGAGTAATTAAATTTTGTACTACTTGGGTAGATGATGAATAAATTACAGAAGAGGGAATGCCTACAAAAAAAGTCACATTTCTCATACAAGTAGAAATTCAAGATTTTTTTTATTTTTATATTTCCTTATAGTATTAAGAACAAACTTGTACACTTAAAATGTGGATTACTAACCATGATTTTATGTTATACTAATTGATATAACATGAAAAAACGAAATGTAGTTAATTAAATTTATAATATAACTTGTTAAAAGCATGACATGCACAATAAGAAATGCCCATGGCAAGAGGGGTAATTACTGATGAAAATTCCTCATCATTTTTCAAGGAGCCAAGGAGAATGTGCAAAGGAATTACATTCATTTCAAAAATAACTTGTGACAATCTCTTCAAGTCACTTTTCTCTAGTTAACTGGCTACATCATTTTGTGACAGTTGAGGTGTTTGATATTTATTGCAGTTTTATTCTACATACCAGCAACTATTTTGATCATGATATATCACATATGTTACAATTAAATTTGAATCAACTTAAATTTGAAAATAAGTGCTGGATTTAGTTGCTATAATGGGGTAAAATGATGAATGTTGAAAGAATATTAGGTAATATTTGATAATTACTAATAAAATTCAATAATGATTAAAAGTTTCTGCTAATCAAATCCACCAAACTATAAATCATTTGATTTGCTTGGAAAAGACATTATAACTAAACATTAAACTATCTTTACAACTTATCAAACCTTCTCTCTTACACTTTTGAAATGAATATAATTATGTACTTCATAGGTGTTATGTAAACACTACTTGATCTAAAATTATGTACATTATTCATATCTTACCACTTTCACTTCCACACATCAAAACTCCAGAGTAACGACACAAGTCATCAAACTGGGCTACGAGTGATAATTTCTGAGTAGTAGGTGCCATCTTGGTACAAACACTTTTTCCCTTGTTAAACAAAAATATTACATGAACAATTATTACTTATAAAATGCTGTAAATTACTGCAAAAATATTCACTTCAGGAAAATTTAATTCTGCTAAAATTCTTAATACACAACTACTCATTAAAAACTACTCATTGACAAAAATAGTTTGATGAATTCTATTAACAAAAGTTAACAGAAATCACAGTACTAGTAAAGTTCAAAACATCAAAAATCATTTACATCTGCAGTCTAAATTTTCATTACAATCACTGCAACATACAATGTAGTTCTTTGGTCAAACTCTTTACTCTTCTGTAAATTTATTGTTCAAGTTTTCAATCTAGGTTACAGACAAAGCCTTTCTTCATAGTAAAGGTTCTTTACAATATTATTTAAAGTACATGTCTTTTCTTGCACACTTTCAGATTATAGTTTAAAAGCAAAATTAAAGCTGAATGATGTAAAATAACTGATGACTAGAGTTATTCATGGAAGAAAATAATACTATGCCTTTACCCAATTATTTTAGAATTTTTTTTGTTCAAACAGCATTTATTGAATGAAAATACCTTTAGCTACTAATAGTAGTAGAGAATCCCAGAGAGGAGTTATAGTTCTCAGCCACAAGTGTCCGAGTGCAAAGTTGCAGATGCTAATTTGTAAATTTCCTATAATCAAAACACTTACTATACACCAATCAACAAATGTAAAAACGTCTATGGTACTATTACATGACAAGGTTGTACTGTTTATTTCAAGGCAACTATATCTTAACTAGCTGTAAATCAGCTCTAATCAGATCACCATCAATGCCAAGCATTCCTCTGTCATTTTGAACTGACCAATGGGAAAATGTCAGCACTAAAAACAGAGCATATGTGAATAGGTGATTGGCTATTCATCAGTCAGTGTTATATAAAGTAATAGTACTCTTCATTGTTTATCAGTGCTGCTGTGTTCTTGTTTAACACACGAACACTTTGGAACTGTTAGTAAGTACCTACATTTTACTTAATTCAAAAAAATAACCCATAATTAACTTTGTTCTCATTTGATAATCTGTAAGTTCATATAGATGTCTGTACAATTCCAATCAACAGTCTGTCATGAAAACAGAATGAATATAAACTATAAGCAGATATGTTGCCTTGACAACATAGCATTTCCTTTACATCTGTCAATCACTAAATCAATGTGAATATTAGATCTCTTTTCTATTAAGTAAATATGCAAGTTCATTCGTAATTTTTAAAATTTGGTTGACAGTTTTCATTTCATCTATCATTATCAATATTATATAAATACATTCCTACAGGTTTCATTTAGACTGAATAATTTTATTAGCATTACATTTTATCTTGCAATGTCAAAAGTTTCAATTTCAAGCAATGTTTCATGTTACCAAGTAAAACAGCCTTATTTTCATTGCTTTGATTACACAATGGCATAGTGTGAAAGGTAAATTTACATAAACGACTTATCTGTTTATTAACATAATTAAGATTGCATTATAAACATACTAACTTTTTGCTATGAACACCAAAGGTGTGTAATTGTTTTCACTGCCGCTATTTAAATTAAAATTCGAGGAAACCCCTAATAGTAACAGAGCTACAAGGCTTTCTTATTTTAATACATTAAGCTTCGTGTTCTGTGCAAAAGTTCATTAAGTCACTAAGTTACAGCAATTAATAACAGTAATAAACACCAAAATTTATCATAATGAAATCTTGAAAACGATATTAGATACCAATGATTATTTATGATTGTACCTAACTTGATTCATAAATATACACAATTTTGCTAAGCCTTGTCACTTCGTAAAGTTTACTTGTTAGGCCTTTACTGCAGCCAGTACATATTACAAGTACCAATTCTAAAGTAAAAGACAAAAGTCGAGTTAACTCGTAAAATGCAGCACTAGTATTGTAACTACAAGAAAACAAGATTATATAATACCAACAATAGTGTTACAATTAGGTAGTATTATACTAAATAATTGTAATTCGAACACGTTACAATAATAACAATTATAATACAAAAATTAAATTGAATAACACTAACAAATCCTAGGCCTAGTAGCCATATTAGTATTGCTAACAGCATTCTTTATACGAATTTGCTTAACATAAAAACAATAGAAACATTTTATATTTTACAATTTCCCAAAAACAAATTAATTTACCTGGTAAGTTATATCTCACACTTCAGTACATGAATAACCCAGTTTTATCTTTCTCGTGATTTATATAAAACATGCGCTTTCGTTAAGATGAACAATTACTAGTCTGAAATCCTGACACACGTTAACGCCAAATCAAATTTTCCAGACTTTCAAAATCAACCAATCAGAGTTTTTGACTTACAAAACTTAGTAGCGCTACGATCGCTAAAAAAACGATGCCTCAAAAACACAAAATAAAAAATAAATAAGCCAATTTTTGGTGTAAGAGAAATATATTTTATTTAATAAGATTTGTTTGTTTGTTTTGAATTTCGCACAAAGCTACTCGAGGGCTATCTGTGCTAGCCGTCCCTAATTTAGCAGTGTAAGACTAGAGGGAAGACAGCTAGTCATCACCACCCATCGGCAACTCTTGGGCTACTCTTTTACCAATGAATAGTGGGATTGACTGTAACATTATAACAACAACACGGCTGAAAGGGCGAGCATGTTTGGTGCGACCGGGATTTGAACCCGCGACCCTCGGATTTAATAAGAAAGCCATAACATATATATTTTGATAAATATATTAACATTTATTTAACACGTATAAACTAGAGCATGTAAAAACATTTCAAAAATAATAACTATATTAAACAATCTCCTAATTTATGTAACTGAAACTAAGTCAATCAAACATTCTAATTACTTATAAACATTTCACACATCAAAAAAATAAATGTGATTAGCACCAGGAATTAACCAGAAGCAACTAGCTCAAAAGTTATATTTAAATTGGTTAGATTCAGTTAAAGTATAAATCGAATATTAAAATGCTGTTAAAATATGCTAATCTCTTTATGTCAGATAATAGGCTCCACAAGCCATTGACCAGAAACATGTACCAATTTACCCTGTCATCAAAAGATGACACAAATATTGTACAAACTAGCATGTGTAAAGTGTTCGTTTTTCTTCTTACTTAGTGGTTAGAGAGTCTTACAAGTCACCTATGGGTCACGGGCTCGAATCTCCCTCACTGAATATATTTGTTATTCAGGTTTACGTTAAGGTTAGCTACCCAAACACAAAAGTTTTGGGCTAATAAAAATACCGGAGTGATCGACCCTGTATCTAAATGAAATTAAGTTTATCTTCTTTCAAAATGTTATTATGAATAGCCTGTGGAGTATGAAGATAAATCAGAATTCTTTTTGTTCTTGTCATACATGGACATAAAGACGAAAAACTTCTCTGAACCCCAGAAACCACAGTAGTCATTACAGAACACAAAGGTTGACCATTCTGGTAGATAGAAACTGTAAATAAAATAGCGATATATTTTTTTTTTTACTTTTATATGTGACTTGGTGTGTTTTGATGTTCGCACAAAACTTCCTAAGAGCTATCTGCGTTAGCCGTTCCTCATTTAACAGTGATAGTTTAGAAGAAAGGTAACTAATCAACACTACTTCCCGTCAACTACTATTTTACCAACAAATAGTGAATTTGAATGCATGGACATCCGCAGAAATGTTTCCACTTAGAGTAAATTCAAAACCAAGGGACAATAGCCCTGTATTTAAAGTTTTGCTAATCCTTCACAGTCTGATTTGATGGATTTAATACTTTTGTTTGTTTGTTTGCTTTTTGAATTTCGCGCAAAGCTACTTGAGGGCTATCTGCGCTAGTCGTTCCTAATTTAACAGTGTAAGACTAGAGGGAAGGCAGTTAGTCATCACCACCTACCACTAACTCTTGGGCTACTCTTTTACCAACGAATAGTGGGATTGACCGTCACATTATAACGCCCCCACGGCTGAAAGGCCGAGCATGTTTGGTGCGACAGGGATTCAAACCCGTATCCCTCGGATTACGAGTCGAATGCCTTAACACGTTTGGCTATGCCGCGCCCAATTTATTTAATATTTTTTAAGGTTGATTTAAGCCACAGTCCAGATTTCAGCTATATTTACTCCATAAATTTTATTTGGCCCCTACCATGTTATCTTATGGCATGTTTGCAAGGCTGCGTCAATCTCTTTAATAACCTGCTCTCGAACAACCGACAGGTAGGAACAGGTTGACCCCGATCACACTTTGTCAGCACTCAAGGGATGTGAGAAAGTCCTTGTTGGTCTTTATGAAGGCCTACGTAAGAATTGACATGCCCAATATCTAAGAAACCAATATCTAGTTATGGCATTTTTCAATATCTATATAAAGGGTAGGTATCTAGAGATCTTAAGTAAAGTTGCTTACAAACCTGGCGACTTTTATTAGAATTTATTATTAAGTGTAATAAGTAGTGTGGAATAGTGAAGTGGATAAAAACTTGTAAGTTAATATACATATGCCAAATGAATAAAGAAAGAATTATGCGTCTTATTTTCTGAGGGGACACAAATGCATTTTTGTTTTCCCTGCGGATGCTCATTGTTGAGCATCACATTATAACACCCTCATAGCTAAAAAGCCAAGCACATTCGATGACGAGGATTCGAATTTACGACCCACAGGTGCTAGTCGAGTGCCCTAAACACCAGGTGCATAGCATTTTCAGAACCTGCTACAAGAAGAAGCATTTATTTAAGACCTTGTGTTTTGGAAACATCAGTTAGTTGAACCTTCAAATGGTCAAATACCTTGTATTTGATACATTTTTATAGCCTTTATTTATGACCAAGGATAAAAAGAATTCTACAAGTGTTGAGAATAGGATGTTTCAATAAAAATATAAAGGATTAAAAATACAGTAAATATTCCATCATTTGGCTACAATTCCTGATAATACAACAAGCTTACTTTATTTTGTGGTTGAGTGTAGCCTAATGGTTAAGGTGCCCGACTGCAGGTCAGAAGGTCCATAGTTGTAGCCAAGATAAGCCAAACAAACTCTGGGTGATATTCTTCAAGCCAATCAGCGTCAGATACTATTGGAGACATAGTTTTAAGCTTGAATCAATAAAATTGTCTCTCTGGGCATATCTATGTCTATGTTGATAACTGTTTAAATGTTGTGTCATCCTACTTTCTTTTGGGACAATGCTATTTAATCCAATTTCGAACAGCACGAGTAAGACGTAAGACAATAATGTATAATAATGACATTATACTTGTTGAGGTTGTTAAGCAGTGTTGATTACAAAAAAAAAAAAAAGTAACTCTTATGTTGAAAGTCTGGTCTTGGTAGGTTAATTTAGTTATCGATATTTATAAAGAAAGATAATTTAGAATTATAGTCCTAATATTGTTCGAGGACATATATGGGCCATAGAAACACACCACTGAAACTTAAGGTTAACATAAAAATTATTTTAAAAATCAAATTAGTTTTCTTTAGTTTAGAAACTGACGCAGATGATGCAAATCCAGAGTTATCCACCTAGAAGGGATTTGAATGTGGAACAACTATCGTTTGGACCACCATGTAGAAAACAAGAAGCCATGATAATAACAGAAAAGAAAAATCAACCTTAAATATATTACTCCTCTGCAGCAAGCCAAACATAATTACATACCTAATCGTGTTAATTATATGTATACAACATTAAACCAAAATCCTTCTCCAAATTTGTCAGTTAAAATTTTATCCTTCTAAAATGAACTTGTCAGTTAAGATAATTAGTGGATTTTCTCTGAGGTATTGTTCTATGTCAACGAGCTATCTATTCCCCGTTGTTACTGATAGTTGCTGAACTCAAAATGCTTTATGGCTTAATTATTTTTTGGAGAGGACAACTCCTGCTTTCTACAAAATTATTACAACAGTTTAATTTTCATGACGTTCAAGTATAGTAATGTACTATCAACTGATTCTTTGTCATGAATCAATACCGGATGATGACCTGAATCATAATTTATCACATCGATGAATCAACTCTTCATATATGAAGAAAGCCATTTTTTTTATAAGTACCATCACATATGACTAATATAATTATTTTATTAGTTCTACGCATCAAACTAATTCAAATAATATTTGTTTTCAATTAAGCACAAAGCTACATAACGGACTATCTGTACTCTGCACACTGCCCACCACAGGTATCGAAACCTGATTTCTAACGGCATAAGTTTGAGGATATTTCACAGATGTGCCACTGAGGGGTATCCAGAAAACCTATTTGTTTAAGAGTATAACACAGCATCGTTAGACGAAAGCTGTATCTAACTAAAACGTTTGAAATAGTGTTAAGTACGACAAGTAATATAGAGAGAATTAAACGCTTTAAGTTGAGATCGTTTCTAGACAAATAATTACAATTCATGTGGACGTCCTGGAGCTTGTAAACATCATAATTGTACTAATGTATTTCCATTGTCATTTTTAAATGATTTGATGTACACTCATCATACTTGACTTGCAGCTTCTTTGTAAATAGGCCTGTGTTTAATATATTGTTTTGCAAATCACAACCTTTGGAATACAATGCTTTATTGGTAAACAGAGTGGCACTTTTATAAAATTTGTATAAGAAGGTTATATATCTGATAATTTTCTTTCATTGCAACTAGATAACTGTAACCAATCTTTATAAATTTAATTTTCGTCATGGAAGTAGTAATACCTATTATATTACGAACTGTTAACATATACTTTTAACCATCCAAAGATATTATTGACTATGATCAGCCTTTATCTTGTTTTTATACAGATATATGTTATTTCAACAAGTTCTATAAAATTAACGCATAAGCTTGCTAAACCTTACCCAACAATGGGCCAGCACTCATATTATTTTGATTGTTAATTTAAATGCGTTAAATATTGGAAAAATAACCATGATTCCATGTTGGTCTATTTTAAATGTTACTCCAGGTGTTTAAGGTTTACACATAAAGTACAAAAAAGCTCGCATGTGATCACAAATGACTGTATATTAAAGACCCAGCTCAGGTTTTACAAATATTTGAAGACATTCTCACAGCGTATCTACAAACATTACATCTATTCGCTACTCTATGAGAATTCAACTTTGATTTACTTAAAAGCACCCCCACCCGGTTGTTCACGCCGTATAAACCAAGTTTTGATGCTTGTGTTGGGCATAGCGCAGATAACCCATTTCATTGTTTTGTGCTTAACAACGAACAAACTTTTGAAAGCTTAATTACGTATAATTTAAACACCTTTTGGAAGTATTTTACATTATATCTTTAGGCTGTGAAATATTGTTAAACTAAAACTAACAGTTGAAAAACTGATTAAAGAATAATTAATTTAAAAGATGTGGCATATAGATATGTAGCTTCAGTTTAAAAAAAACGACTTACTAGTAAGTTCTAGTCAGTCTAGCGGATTAAATCGTTATGTCAGTTGGTAGATCACTCATTCGGTATGTTAGAAATTTCGAGTTTGAATTCGAAACGAGGAAATAATAATATCGAAACAGGTAACTTATTATGCATTTTATTGCATTATACTGCCCCTATCGTAACCTTTCCGTTTTTAATTCCTAGGATATTCAAAACTTCAACCTGTCAGCCTGGGTCCTTTTCCTCTAATTTTTGATAGAGTATAGCTTATTTGGATACTAAAATATTTCACTATCAAAAGTGTCTCCTCTTTCTGTTGTTCTTTATGGAATGTAACATCTTTCGACAATAGGCCATTTATTTTACCATTGGAAGGGTCTCTAAATTTTGCATTTTTTACTTTTCTCTCCAAATCTCTGGATTTTTCTTCTATAGTGGGAATATTTATCCATTTATTCTGGTTAGGTTGAGCTAGAGCTTGGAGGATCTTTGTCCTGCTAAATATTGAAAGTCACATTTAAAAATAGCTAAATATTCACTATAGTACACTGTATCTTTGACTTCCAACTATAATCACTATGAACTATATTTTCATTGAAGATCTCCTTAACTGTCTTTAATAAGCATCTTTTTACTTGGTGTGTCTGATATCTTTGATTAATTAACATTACTGCAACAGCACTTTCTGTTCATTTTACCTATGTTTTGAGTCAAAATTACGCTGACAAATGACGGATGCAAGACAGAATTATGGAGTAGTCTCTATAGACTTGGTCAGACTTATCCATAATAGCTGCATGATAACGTCAAACAAAGCTTTCGGTTTATCTGGAGAAAAATATGAAAAGTTGTGCTTCTGGTTATCTTTAATACTAAAAAATTCTGTATTTGAAGTGATATCTCTAATTCAAAGTCTCACTTTGAACATAATGAAACTCTTTGGATACTCACATCTCTATGCAAGCTCTTTAAACGTACTGGACGTCAGTGGGATGTTAGCATCTACTAAAATGGTTCTCCTCAACGGCTTTATTGTAATTTTCCGTATTCTCTCTTCCTTTTATGCCTTGTCCTCTGATAGGACAGCAATAAGTTTACGGACTTATACTGCTAAAATTCGGGGTTCAATTCTCTTCAGCTGACACAGCAAATAGTCCAATGTTGCTTTGCTTTAAAAAAAAACAACAACAAACAAACAAAATAGTAAAGATTATCCCAGAAAAATATTTCACATGTACGTTTTATTTATTTTTAGTATGAATCACGCAGCCATTATAATATTTTGTTTGCTTGTTTGTTTGTTTGAATTTCGCACAAAGCTATTCGAGGGCTATCTGTGCTAACCGTCCCTAATTTAGCAGTGTAAGACTAGAGGGAAGGCAGCTAGTCATCACCACCCACCGCCAACTCTTGAGCTACTCTTTTACCAACGAATAGTGGGATTGATCGTCACCTTATAACACCCCCACGGCTGAACGGGCGAACATGTTTGGCGCGACGGGGATATGAACCCGCGACCCTCAGATTACGAGTCGCACGCCTTAACACGCTTGGTCATGCCAAGCTCGGACCTGCCATTAGAATATCATGAACAGAACGAGATGGATTAAACCAATTTCAATTGCCCCCCCCCGTGACACTGCGGTGTATGCACGGACTTACAAAGGTATAAACCGGGTTTCGATTGCCCTGGTGAGCAGATCACGGACAGCTTGTTGGGTAGCTTTGTACTTAATTTAAAACAAACAAACATTTTTATGGATAAATATTACAAACAAAAGTTTCAATCGATCTTTATAGTTGTACACTTGCATCTTTCTTTTTATTATACAGAGCCCGGCATGGCCAGGTGGTTAAGGCACTCGACTCGTAATCTAAGGGTCGCGGGTTCGAATCCCCGTCACCCCCAAACATGCTCACCCTTTCAGCCGTGGAGGCGTTTTAATGTTACAGTCAATCTCACTATTCGTTGGTAAAATAATAGCCCAAGAGTTGGCGGTAGGTGGTGTTGACTAGCTGCCTATCCTCTAGTCTTACATTGCTTAATTAGGGATGACTTGCGCAGATAGTTCCCGAGTAGCTTTGCGCGAAATTCAAAAAACAAACAAACTTTATTATACAGAATGCAACCAAACAGATTGGTCGAAGCCTAGACCTAGCCATGTTTCAGTTTACTGTTTCTTGCCGCACTGAAGGATTAGAAAACCTTGGTTACTGGTGGGTCATCAATTAGTACTATAAACAACTTCTGATACCACTTTGCTTTAATCACTTCTGGCATCACTTTTTTGTAATCATGCTGTGTTTGCACTTCGCTTTCCCTTCAATTTTACTGAGGCTGTGCTTGTTTCTATCAGAAATTGATTCGTACTAAATTCAAACGTAATGAATTTCTGTTTCATATTACTGTATCAGGAACACATAAAGAAATTTGTTTTCCTTATTTATTGACACTATCTTATTTCTTCCTCGCATCTATCGGTCTATCCTTCCCACTCACACCTCTCGATTCTTTCCTTTTCTCTCTTTTGTTAACTATCTACCTCTTACATTTCTTATAAAAATCCCACCAAAAGGCTTCATTCTGTCTGACCTTGCGCCCCCTATTTTATGTTTTTAAAATTAGGACGATCATAATAATAGAGGGCTCTATAAACTTTAGAACAGCTTAACAGAAAAAATGTCCATTTCCTCCAATAATTCTCTATCCACTTACAGCAGCGATCCCTTACGGAGAGAGATAAAGTCGGCCTCTTTCTCAACCTCAGCCAATTCTTATACAGAACTTCGTAACAGCTACAACGACAAAACAACGATGATTTATAAGAAATGTTTGCTAGTATCTGTTAGCTTAGTATTTTTCGAACAAAAGTACACATAAAAGGTCAGGTTACAAAACCCTCGTCTCATTCATAGCCATCCGTAATGTTGGCAGTCACTTTATGGTACCCATCATCAACGTGGCTACACCTAATCGACTAGCGTTATTGACAGACATAGTTTAGAAATAATTCAGTTGAATTATAAAATGTATAAATTGAATTTAGTCAACATATTTTCACGAGCAATGTTGAGAATACTATTAATATATCACATGAGTCTTGATACTGTAAGCCATCTAGAGATTCATTTGTTTGTTTCTTATCCAACACAAAGCTACAGAATAGGTTATTTGTGCCACTTCTACCACTGGTAATTAAACCCCTAGTTATAGCTTAATAAGCCCTAAGACGGAGAAGCGTCACTATTTAAAGAAGGATTATAAATCTGGTTGAAGAGAAAATATATTACTTTAGTGTCTTTGATTTTGTTTTTTTTAAGTGAATAGAACACCTCTGTTGGTCATCAGCAAATCTACAGACTAACAACACTAAAATTCGAGGTTAAATTCCCCGCAGTGGATAGAGTAAAAACTTACAATATTAAAATCTGAGGCTCAATCCTTTGCGATGGACAGAACACAAATAGACCATGGTTAAAAGGTTAACAACAGAAAACACTTAAAAAAATTCAAAATGTTGAAATTGTTTAGGATAAATAATTGGCGAAGTGATTTCCCTGTTAATAGAAAAAGTAATATATGAATAAATACAAGGAAAAGAAACAATTATTTAAAGAATAAACACACTGGAGAGAAAAGTGTTAATCACTTACGTTAAATCTACTCATAGAAGGTTGAATTAGTTTTAATGAGAGTCTGGTACGAGAGTACAGTGAGTCAAGTTTTTTGGTTTTTTCATTTCGTCAATCCCGTAAGGTAGCTTTTCCGACGCACGTGGTGGAATTACAACGTGACATGATTTGCTAATGACAAACTAGCTTATTCCACTAATGAAAATAGTTACTCTGTTCGACAAATATTGGGGAAGTAATAACACCTGTCATTAGTCAAGTGTGGTAATTTTTGTTTTTACACAACACATAACCTGTAATAACTTTTTGCTAATTAATTGGTGGATGATATTTTCTAACACACAGCAATCTTGGGGCCTGTCTTTAAAATTTTGTATTGATTGCCTCTGAGAGCTTCAAAATGCCACTTACGAATAATCTTCCTTTATTTCGAACATATAAAATAAGAGGAAGGAAGGTAGTCAACAGCGCCTACTTCTATGCTACTCTTATTTGACCAAATTGTACGCTTTGACCTGCACCTTTATAGCGCAGTCACGAAACCAAACTATGAAGTGTTCACGAACTTCAACTCTCGAGTTTACAGTCCGAGCATGCTACTTGCAGGCCACTCCCGATTTGTGTCGGAAGTGGAATATTAAATGAAGCACAGTTAAATGCAATATGAAGATATACTGGTGCCATTTTGGAAATTTAGGGTATAGCGAAAAAAGTAGCCTTCTTGTGTCCAAGCCTAAACTGAATTCGATTGTCGCGATGAGCACAGCACAGATAGCCCATTGTGTGGCTGTATACGAACAAACAAAAGAAATAAAATGTCCTTGATTCACATTATTAGTGTAACAAGTTAGGCCACCTAAATTCTTAAGAATGGTCACAGAATGGCTCTGATTTTATCATTTTTAATTATAAACGTTTAGCTCATAGCTTTTGTTCTGTTTATTTTTCAATTTTACACAAAGCTACAAGTGGACTATCTGCGCTAGCCGTCTTTAATTTAGTAATCTAAGACTAGAGGGAAAGCAGCTAGTCATCACCATCCACCGCCAACTCTTGGGCTACTCTTTTACCAATGAATAGTGGGATTGATCGTAACATTATAACGCCCCCATGGCTGAAAGGACGAACATGTTTGGTGTGACGGGGATTCGAACCCATGACCCTCAGATTACGAGTCGTGTGCCTTAACCACCTGGCCATGCCGGGCCTAGTACATAGCTCCGTCAAATTTTGACCAATTTGAGATCTAATAATAATAGTTTCGGACTCAGAAATCAAACCAACCCTTTAGACTGATGTATTTGACTACGCCCGATGTCTAACAGATTAATTTACTCTATTTCTGCCTAGTAGAATTTCTATTTGAGGGTAGGCTTGTAAAATCCTGATGAGTGATAAAACCGAATTAGGTACACACGAGCCTCACGCTTGGTATTAACGGCACATAAAAGTATTGCTAATAAAAAGGAAGAAAAAATCTTATAAATTAGTTTACTCTAATCGTGACTAAAATAATTTTAAGTTCCTCGGCTACTGAAGATTCCTTCTTGTTTAACCTGTGTTAGTTATATAGGAACTTACATTGTATTAACTCTTGATCTGAGTTTGTTATATAGCAGACTATGCTATCTTATTTAGTTACTGAAAAATCAAAGATACGGATTTAAAAATTGTAAGGGTTAAATGGGCTTTTGATCAATAAACCAAACATGTAGCAAACAAGTTGAAACAAGTTGTGTAACTTTCCATAATAAACAAATCCCAGAATGTTAAAACTGTTTAGGATGTGAGACTTACATAACAATACCCCCCAAGTGACACAGTGGTACCACATTTCAGATTACAAAGACGTTCATGGTGTAGGAAACGACGCACTTTTCCTTAGCGCAGGCTATGTATTGTTATGCAACGCTGTCCTTTAATAGTTCCATAGTCTTCGTTATAACATTCTAGTAAAACGAGTGTGGGGTATTACAAACGTTGGTATTCTTCTGTGTTCTTGCCCACGGTAGGTATTGAAATGGGACAAGAACACAGAAGAATCCCAACGTTTGTAATACCCCACACTCGTTTTACTAGAATGTTATAACGAAGACTATGGAACTATTAAAGGACAGCGTTGCATAACAATACATAGCCTGCGCTAAGGAAAAGTGTGTTGTTTCCTACACCATGAACGTCTTTGTAATCTGAAATGTCGCCCTAGAAGGGACAAAACTCCAATTCTTTATGACTACTTTTCACACTTTTCTGGAGTTTTATAGAATGTTATTCTAGGAGAGGATTGTTTTCTTTTTTAAATGTTAGAATCTTGTCGATTCCGAACCTTATTAACATGAACGCATTCAAAAAATACAATATTATCTATTTTCTTTTGTATCTGTTTTCTGTTAAGCATAAGGCTTAACACAGGTTGGCGTTCGTAAACAGGAGTGTGTGATAATAATATTAACGTACGTATCAATTGAAAATTTATTTAGATAAATGATTCGTCATGAAACAACATTTGATATTCCAGATTATAAACAAGTATGGTGACAAGAAACTACTGAAACTGCCTTTGGATACGAATTAAGCGAATTCAAAGACAAGATATTTTTTCATGTACTATGTGTCACAAGTTTGTCTATAGTTAGTCAGAAGACTTAATAAAAATCAGGGTTCTATGACTACAAGTTAGCACAATGCCAAGAGTTCATTATATAATTTTAGACTGAAATATTAAACAAGCGTATTTAATTTGATTTCTACGCAAAAATATTATTTTCGATGATATTAGATGTTTGTATGAGAAATTGATGTATACAGAAGGAGCAATATATGTATAATATATATTAACTCTATCTTTTAAGTCTGGCTGAAATACCTATATGACAAGTCAGTGTTTATTTACCTACTGAAACCAAACATAACTTCACCAGTACATGTTAGTACTTTAATTAGACAATTTTTGTAAAAACTGCAGACCAAAATATGAAGTTATAGCGATAAAGTTTCAGTGAGTTCTGCAAATCGACTTTAATGATTCACAAAGTTTAACTACTAAATACGCGAAAACATTTGTTTATTTGTAGTTAAGTATAAAGATACATAATGGGCTATCTGTGCCTTGCTTACCACGGTTGTCGAAACCCTCTTTCTACTGGTTTAAGTCTGCAGTCATATTTATGTGTCACCGGAGAACATGCTGAAACAAACCATTGCGTAGTTTTTACATTCTGCACTAGGGGCAGATGTCAGAGCTACACAATAGGACGTCCTTGCTTTGTGAACCACGTGGACTGAAATCTCGAACCTTAACCTTGCTGCTGATATACTGGGAAACAGAAAGCAGATGCTAATTGTTTTGCTCTTTATATATTATTTATTTCCTAATTATAATATTTTATATATTGTTTATTTCCTAGAAGTATTACAATATCTTATATATCACCTCCGAGAAGTATTATAAGATTTTATGTATTGTTCATTTCCTAAAAGTATTTTAATGTTTTATATATTGTTTATTTCGTAGAAGTATAATAATATTTCATACATTGTACTTGAAGTATTACATGGCTAGGTGATTAAAACACTAGACTTGTACTCTCAGGGTCGCGGGTGCGAATCCCCATCACACCAAACATGCCTTTTTGGTCGTGGGGGCATTATAAAGTTAGGGTCAATCTCACTATTCGCTGGTTAAAGAGTAGCCCAAGAGTTGGCGATGGGTAGTGCTGACTAGCTGTCTTCCCTCTAGTCTTTCACAACTAAGTTAGGGACAGCTAGCGCAGATAGCCCTCATGTAACTTTGCGCGAAATTCAAAAACAAACATAGCCACCTGGCCATAGTTAGGCCTAGGTAGAAAAGAGGAGGCGGTGGGTAAAATCTAATGTAAATTAATAGTATATCAGGTCTACTTGAAAACTTAGCATACAGACATTGTAAGCGCAACATTTCTTCTTAACAGATAATAATTTGCATATATGTAAAGCATTTAATAGGAGAATAGTTTTGGATTAAGTTTACAATACAACTTGGTAGTAGCCACATGCAACCTTTGAAACACCCAAGTGGCAAAAAAAGAAATTAAATTAAGCGTTTGATATCTATATGTATATAACACTTATTAATATTTCTTATAACACGTATTAATGTTTCTTATTTTCGTGGATTACATTCATATAGGCTCTCTAAGAAGTGGTAGAAAACAAAAACCCCTTAGTTTGTCCAAATTATATTAAATTTGTGTTTCTTGAATTGGATCCGTTTTTATTCAAGTTTAAGGATTTATAAGAGTTCTTTGTCAACAAAAAACACTTAAGAAAAAATATTTTACATCTGCTGTAAAATTTCTGTAAATAAAACGTGTTTCAGCTTTTAAAAATAATATCATGGAGCATCTTCGTGCTGGTCTTTACAATACACGGGCTTTAAGGTTGATCTGTGCTTTTATCTCAGACTTCAACCAAAAGCTTGTACTAATGGGGGAGGGGATTTTATTCGTTATCTGGATTGGGTAGTAAGCTTAAAGTAACATCTACCATAAGTACACTAGTTAGGGTAGAAACCACGTGTGTGTCAAATATTGTAGACTATAGTTTGAAAATCTGGGAATAAGGTAGGATCATACCTTAAAGTGATAAGTGGAACAACAGAATATAAATGTGTAGCTCACACACCTCGCCATGACTGTATAAGTAGCTGAACGTGTGAAGCTTGAAGGATGGAATCTCAAATAAAAATGTTGAAGTGACACGTAATGTATGTAACAATATATCATAACATTTTGTCTTTTATAATTAATATATATGCACTTACAATTTCGGAATACTATACATTAATGTAGAAAATGGAAAGATGTAGAGAGGAAAGAATTAGATCTAAAGTGTAGTAAAAGGTACGAAACCAGTACTTTAAACAGTGTGTAATTGTTTTGGTTTGTTTTGAATTTCGCACAAAGCTACTCGAGGGCTATCTGTGCTAGCCGTCCATAATTTAGCAGTGCAAGACTAGAGGGAAGGCAGCTAGTCATCGCCACCCACCGCCAACTCTTGGGCTACTCTATTACCGACGAATAGTGGAATTGCCTGTAACATTATAACACCCCCACGGCTGAAAGAGCGAGCATGTTTGTCATTCTTAATCTTTAACATTTCACAAAAGTACAGCGACTTCTGTAACTGAATAATTTATTTCATCATCTTTATTGAGCCGGCATAGCTAAGTGGTTAGGGCATTCGACTCGTAATGTGAAAGTCACAGGTTCTAATTCCTGTTATACCAAACATGCTCGCCCTTTCAGCCGTGGGGGCGTTATAATGTTCCGGTCAATCACACTATTCGTTAGTAAAAGTAGCCCAAGAGTTGGCGGTGGATGGTGATGACTAGCTGCCTTCCCTCTAGTCTAACACTGTTAAATTAGGAACGGCTAGCGCAGATAGCCCTCGTGTAGCTTTGCGCGAAATTCAAAACAAACTGTTGTCTTTATTAATAAGATGTATTAAAAGATATAAATATTATTCAATTTAAATATACTCAGCAAAGATACCAGTAAAAAAAAAAAAAAAACAGTAAGTACTTTTATAATTGAGGTGGCGTACTGGGGAAATTTTTTTCTTAGATCTTTCACACTGAGAATACTAATGAGTCTTTGTTTATGGTAAAGCCAATCAAGCCATCGGCCTTAATTTTGAGCTTCCAATAGAAGGCAATCGGCTGGTGGATCCGCCGCCAACTCTTGAACTACCCTTTACGAAGTAATGATGAAACCTGAAAGGACTGTATCTTTAAGCACGTGTGAACAAATACGTAGATCAGATATGTGGTACGATAAATTACTTTATACGTGTAATATATATATATTTTTTAATATTGAAAATAAATCAAATTACGTCACCAACACTCCTCCCATTACTAATACTTGATTTGTCAAATAAATATTTCATTTCCTTTTTTATCACCAATGTGTGCGCTTTTTTCTGCAGGACGAATCTAGTTACTAATGATTTTCGGAACGTGGATGCCACGTGTATCTCAAGGTGGAGCTATCCATTGACGGAAACTGACATTGGATCATCATTAATAATGAAATAAGGATATCTAAGAAATTAAAAAACACGAATCAAACCCTCACAGTCGAAAATAGCATCACTCTAGGGACCATTTCAACAGTTATAGAATGAGGAAGGCTAAAATAAATCAATAGCTTTCTGGTTCTAGTTAGTAGTTCCACATACACCACAATTCTTGTTCCTTATGATATGTAGTCGAAAGAAACTGTAAAGGAAAGTAAAGATAATCCAACCAGCAATTCATTCTTCTCATGCATGGCTATGATGAATTAATGTTTTATGTAGTGTACGTTGGCTATAAGATATATCAAGTATATTAACAGGGTTTAGACGTGACTTAAAGTCAATTAAAGTTTTCCATAATTTGTTAAGAAGGGGAAGGGGTAGAACTTTCAAACAAAGCAACAAATTGTGGTGAATTTGTAGGGGGTGGAAAGAAAAAAGTGGCTCACTTTGAAAATGTTGTTAATTTGTTATATATGTTATTATATATAAATAAAATATGCAGAACTATAGGTTTTTAAAACGCACTCAGCGAGAACTGTTCAAATATGATATCAAACACTAATTTTAACACTAGCTTTCGGAAATCATAGAACCTTTCATGATTTTAGTTACATTTTCTCACATGCTCTAATTTCTTAGGTCTTATTCCAATTAGCCTACAAAATGATCAAACAAGTTTATCTGCAGTTGTGAAGCCGTTAAGAAATATCTTAGTAATAAGATATTTGATATTATGGAATGGTTAGGTCAATCACCTGATATTAATCCGATTTAAAATTTATAGGCTGAGCTAAACCAATTAACAGAAGATCACAAGCCAAACGCGGAAGATGAATTTTTTTGAAGTACTCAAATAAGGATGGCAGTCGGTCGCTCAGGAATATCTGTACAAACTCTTTGAAAGCATGCCTCGTTGTTGATGTGAAGTAGTATTGGAATCCAAGGGTATGCCGACTAAATATTAACTTGTAAAAGTGGTTTGTGTTGTTTTAAGTTTCATTTTTACGTTCGATTATTGGAACGTAAGTTAATTGGAATGAGAAGATCTAATGAACTACAACAGTAGTTTTTTTATGAAAAAATGTAACTAAAATCATGAAAAATTCAGGTGCTTACGAAAGTGTATCTGTATTCGGTATCGAATCCCGGTTTGTAGGGGTATAAATCCGCAGACTTGCTGCTGTGCCACTGGGAGGAAAGGATCATAAGAAGTACTTTGTTTAAGGGCAAATTTTTAAAATGGGTTATCTGCGCTGTGTTTATCGGGTGGTTCGAATCCCGAATTTTAGTGTTACAATCCCTCACGTTTACAGCCGAGCCACAGGATGGGCCTCAAAACAGTTAGACAGGTATGTTATAACATAACTCTGGATAAAGTTAGTCCTAGCTCTTCTAATACGTTATCGATCAATAATTTTCTGATTGGTTTACATTTTTGCTGTTTTTCTTTTTTAACAAGGGTGAAGTTGGTTTCGTTTGTTTTGAATTTCGCGCAAAGCTACACGAGAACTATCTGCGCTAGCCGTCCATAATTTAGGAGTGTAAGACTAGAGGGAAGGCAGCTAGTAAGCACTACCCACCGCCAACTCTTGGGCTACTCTTTTACCAACGAATAGTGTGATTGACCGTCACAATATAACGCCCCACGGCTGAAAAGGCGAACATGTTTGGTGTGAGGAGGATTCGAAGCCGCGACCCTCAGATTACGATCGAGTGCAAGAGTGAACTTCAAAATAGACTCTGTGACGTAGAGACTTAATGCATTCCTTATAGAAATACAGATAGACCTTTTTCAGTGGTGATGCGTACATAGTATTTACTGGATTTGTAAGTCCTTAAAAAGTAAATTTGAGCGTGTAAATAAAATTGTGGCATTTGCACCCACTTCAGTATTAGATATTACACAGTGAACCAACTGTTTAATTATTATACTGCCCGTTTTTGTTGTTTGTTTGTTTTTAAATTTTATTTTCACCAAAGATGAAATCGAAAATATAACATGTGACATCTCACACATTCTGCTGTGGATTACAGTTTCTCCTATACAGAAATACAACGAGGCCTTTTCAAATGTTTAAATTTATTTAGCCTACTATATGATGAGTTAAAAAGTGCCCCAAACCACCATTAATACATTTATATTGAGATGTATGATAAACCCATGCATTTTTCTTGAACATATGAACACCATCTCACTCGTCATAAAGAATTATTCGCATTTAGTTGTAGACTTTATGTACAATTTTCAAACTTATATATATAAATATACATACACACATATTTATACTTATCAGTATTTTCTCCGTACTTACTTAAAAGAAATAAAAAGTTGATTGTGGTATATTAAGACAAGACGATTTTCAAGCTTTACTACATTGTTACAGTCTTTATCTGGTCATATCTGATCTTGAAAATAGACCTACAGCGTATTTACCATTGTAAAAGGCTCCGTTGTCAGATTTTTCATGTTTATAGCACACCTCCCCTCCCTGCAGACTTTTCATAATTCATCTAGTGCACGAGATGGACAGTTCTGCGGTGTCCGTTTCAGCAGCATAATCGCACAAAAATTCAAAGGTACTGCTTCTGGTATGTCTTCATATAGAATAACTTGAAGATTCGTTTTATTCTATAACTGCTTATTACATAGGCCTAGTAGTTAGGGCGCTCGACTCAAAATTTGTGAGTTCGAAGCCTTCGAGTAGCTTTTACTTTAAGTTAAACCCACAAAGAGGATGAGTACGCGTGACTAATGATTTATATACGGAAATTCTTCTTGATTTTCGTTTCTTACTGCTACTTGAAACACGTGGACGGCTTTTAAGACTATTTCCTGTTTTCGTGGGTCCTACATGTCACAAAGCGCCGAACTTTGCTTAATACGACTGGAATAGGACTTGCTTCAGAGATCTTTCTGGATGGTCCTACAGCCATGGGGACATTATAATGTGATGGCCAATCCTACTATTCTTTGGACCCCAAGAGCTGGCGGTAGATGGTGATGACTAGCTGTCTTCCTTCTGGCTTTTTTCTGCTAAATTAGGGACGGACAGTGCAGCTAGCCTAAATCAAGCTTTGCACGAAATTCAAAGTAAATTTATTACAAAGCTTCACATCGAGCTGTCTGCACGTGGTCATCCACGAGGATTCGAACCCAATCTATTGCAACATAAATCCAGAAGACAAGCATTTCAGCGGCTTTAACTTAATCTAAATGTTAAAATCTGGTTAATATACAAGTAATATAGGTGTTTTATGAAAGGTTATATATAAAACTTTAGTTGATATATTAGATTGTTTGTTTGCTTTTGAATTTCGCAAAAAGTTACTCAAGGGCTATTTGCGCTAGCCGTCCCTAATTTAGCAGTATAAGGCTAGAGGGAAGGCAACTAGTTACCACCACCCACCGCCAAGTCTTGAGCTACTCTTACCATCGAATAGTGGGATAGACCGTCACATTATAACGGCCCCACGGCTGAAAGGGAGAGCATATTTGGTGTGACGGGAATTCGAATCCGCGACCCTCAGATACAGGGCCGTAATCGATTGTTCCTGGTCCGGCATGGCCAAGTGCGTTAAGGCGTGCGCTTCGTAATCTGAGGGTCGCGGGTTCGCGCCGAGTCGCGCCAAACATGCTCGCCCTTTCAGCCGTGGGGGCGTTATAATGTGACGGTCAATCCCACTATTCGTTGGTAAAAGAGTATCCCGAGAGTTGGCGGTGGGTGGTGATGACTAGCTGCCTTCCCTCTTGTCTTACAGTGCTAAATTAGGGACGGCTAGCTTGAGTAGCTTTGTGCTCATAACGATCCATATTTCTTAAAGGCAACTAGACAACAGTACCTACCCCCAACTCTTGAGTAATCGAAAAGTGAAATCTGAGTCTCACTTTAATAGTTCGTTTACACTCCCATAGTTCGGAGCGGGTTTTAGCGGCAGCGAACGGCAAAACGTGAATGCTTGGATTAGTCCTAGTTCGTTTGTCACAGGCCATGCGCCCACAGTAGATGAATTAGAAAGGTTCGTTTTAGTCTGTAAGACTGTACTACTCCAGCTAGCCTCCTAGAAATCGTGTTAACAGAATTTTTGGCGTGGGTTTGTTTTGGAATTTCGCACAAAGCTACTCGAGGGCTATCTGTGCTAGCCGTCCCTAATTTAGCAGTGTAAGACTAGAGGGAAGGCAGCTAGTCATCACCACCTACCGCCAACTCTTGGGCTACTCTTTTACCAACTAGTAGTGGGATTGATTATTACATTATAACGCCCTCATGGCTGAAAAGGCGAGAATGTTTTATGCGACGGGGATTCGAATCCGCAACCCTCAGATTACGAGTCGAACGCCTTAACCAACTTGGCCATGCCGAGCCAGTTTCATTTGGAAGTTATCATATTGCTGTGTTTTAAACCACGTGCAAAGTAAAATAATTGAATAATAAGCAAATACTTCTTCAAGTGGGTCAACGGTAAGTTAACGGACTTACAACGCTGAAATTGGAGGTTTGAGTCTTCGTGGTGGACAGAAAGAAAATAGCCCACAGTGTAGTTTTGGGTTAAAACACAACACAATAAACAAACAATAATCAAATAACGGCTAGTATGTGCATAGCAACCAGATCGTTTATTACACAAGAAATTTAAATAAGTAAATAACATTAATCTCAAAGATAACACAATTCCAAATAATGAACCACGTGATGTAAAAACTCTTACTGTACCCACGAAACAGAAGAGGAAATTGCAAGAAAATTCAATACATATTATTTTTAATTTTGAACTAATTGTTGTCCAGATTGAAAGCAATAATCAGAACTACTACAACCAATGCTAAGAGACTGACTGTCTCTCTTGTAACACATCTACAGTTTAAAGAGTGAAGATATTTTGTGGTATCAAATGGATGTCTAATCCAACTCCAAAATTCAGTTCTGTCACGAGGCTAATCGCCTTAAAATAAAATGTGGAAGGGGCTCTAATTATAATTAAAACACTTTCTTACTGTGATTGTTCCAAGCCATCCTTTCTTTCAGAAAGGCTTCAGGGTTACTTTAACTTTAGTCGTAAATTAACTCTTCTCTCCTAGTTGATAAGGACGAATTACAGACTAAAGTGTCAGGTGATTTGTGAATATAGATATTCCAAAGAGTTACTGAAAAAACAACAACAAATAAATGATGTTTTAAAATTAATAAACGTTGTGTATGTTGTACTAACTCAGTTTTTAAACCTTACTAAATCGTTATAATCTACTTTGACACTTCCATTCATGCTCAGTCTGACAGTCATGTATTATAACAATAATCCCGCAACGAAGTTTTCACTGTAAGTGTCCACCGTTAGCCTGTCAAGTCCAAACTATGCCTCTACTCCTTCCAGGTTTTCTATACCTTATCTAATTTACGAAAACAAGAAAGCGCCTTTTCGATAGTTCAATCTCACAAAAATCTATAGACGACTTGATTAGCACGTCTTCTTATGGAATCGCGTGAATACCATTTAGCTGATTAAAGTGTAGGACGTTTGAACAGGGATGTCGTGTAAACAGCTTGCGTCGCTTTTCCAAACAAAGATCCATCTCGATTATGTTGCGCAATATGGTCTGCACTTTGCTTATTGTGGTGAAGTACGACTTGTTGCAAGTATCTCTCTCGGTGATCCTGATACCCAAATTGATCCATACTCCTTGGTTTTCTAACGCCATAAATTAAAAACGATACCCATCTTGAAAAATCTCAATTTTCGATCCGAAAATATTTTTGTGATCTGAATGTGTGAATATTTGAGACAAAAAAGTTATTAAGTACCATTCTTAAATTTGATAAAATTTCGTTGGAACCGCAATTTCTACGTAACGCCAAATAATATCAAAATATCCTTTTGATACATGAGTGAGTGCGATGAACACAATTATATCTTATAACCATTCACAAGGGACATGTGAAAAATAATCTTTCACTGTTTTGAATAAATCTCTTCTTCAGTATCTATGCGTTCGAAGATAAAAGCGAACTTTTAAGAGCAACGAACTGTTAACATAAATCAGTAAATTGGCGAAATTTAACCATTATCTTTACACGTGAAGAGGTATACATATTAACATACATTCGTAAGTGCACATCAATCACAAATACCAATATCATTTGCAATGGTGACGTAATAAGTTAATATAGCACACATTTATACATATAGCTACATACACACACACACAAACACACATTAAATGCAAATGTAAGCAAAATAAGCAAGCCTATAACACAGCAGTATAAATAAAGAACCACATTTTAACGAAACTGTCCCGGTTCACAAAGGTTATATTTTTATCCAAATACTTGTTTTAAAAATTCCCACGACTGAAAAAAGGCTATTATGTTTTGTTATGACAGTTTGCCTGCTGTGTTTCTTGTCAGATATATGACAGGAAAATACTCAGTAGCATAGAAAGTACCACTTGTTTGTTTAATAGTATCTAGAAACAGAGTAGCACTATTGTTACCCAAAATTTTATGAGCTCACCACCAATAAAATAAAATTATCTTTAGGTTTTTGTAATATACTGTTTCTTTAGTCCAGTGGAATTTAATTTTAGAAACTGTAACACCGAAGAGTTACTTATTTTGCTCTTAAAAATATCCAATTTTTGAAATGCACGTTGTCTAAGTATCTCTACTTATATTTGTTTGTCTTTTCCTTTTATTACCTAGTGAGTTGCAAGGCGATGTCCCAATTGGTTACCATAACAACTAATACGAAGCATCTTTTATTATCGTTTTTTTTATGTCATTTGACGCTTCTGTGTCTTCTTCGAAAGACAACAGAGGTGTGGCAGGTGAGAGATAACGGGCGTTGTTTGTTGATTGGCAGACGTCTCCTAGATGAAAACTGTTAGCGAAATCATAAAGTGGGGTGTATGGTAACTATAGCAACTAGCATTTAAGATGCTTGGGCTTTGGTTGGTTGAAAAGATCAATAAAGACTACCGCATCCCGACGTTCTGCACAGACTTCTAATCCAAGCCAAGAGCGAGGAACTTTAGTTGAGACGTACACCTGTAGTACTTGAACTTTAGGAACCAGCCCAGTACTTGTAAGTTCATATTGTTATATAGACATTAAGCAACCCAACACTCTTCAGGCCATGAAAGATAAAGAAAACAGTAAAACGTAACACGATAGCGTAAAGCAGGCTCTCTTCCTTCAGGTGGGAAATTAGACATTCTTTGTTTGTTTAATTAATTCAGTAAATTACTTCCAAATAATCGTTATTAATGGAGTTTAAACATTAAAGCAAATTTTCTTTGGTTTTTCAGTTATTAATTGTTTTTAAGAAAGTATAATTTGAGAATAACAACGTTTTATTTAAAAAACTTATCTTTTGTCTCCCAGTGACATATCGGTATGTCTGCGGACTCGTACCACTAAGCACCAGGTTTCAATGTCCCTCGTGAGCAAAGCATAGGTAGTCCATCGTTTATCTTTGTGCTAAATTCCAAACGAGCCCAAAACCTTATCTTCCATTTTAACTTATTTTTTGCACGTTTCTTTAATTGCCTTAAATATAAAACAAGACCCCACTTGATGCCCGGGAAATAACCGCAACTGGTTAGTTGTCTAGTGTCTAGTATGAATAAATTATGATTTCATGTCTACGCTTCTCAGACCGTCAGTATCAAACTTAAAGCTGAGCTGAAAGCAAGTATTGTTACCTTATCACACAACAGAGCACTATTCGTGCTGAGCGCCATAACCGTAATAATTCGATGTTAATATGCATTAAGTATCTAATTTATTTAACTGGATTCGGAATTTCAATGCTTAGTTCTATAAAAAATTCATTTTACCAGTCACGTAGTACCAGACTGTTCGTTTTACTTCTTTATAAGACGTTGGGCTTGCGGATCTTGTGCTTGGTTTCCATCTTGATTTATGTGTAACATGTTAATAATTCCATTAAATTTGTATTAAATCCTTTTCATACTTTGTGCTTCTTTACAAATAATAAGGTAAGTTTTCCGTGTCTCTCAAATAAACGCTAATAAGTTTTTGAAGAGGAAATTAAACATTATTTAAAGTTTGTGTTTTATCACCCAAACGTATATTAGTTTTATGAATCACATGCTCGTTAGAATTTCAACACAAAAGTTAACCTCCCTAGTTTTAAGTTGAAAGACTAGAAAAAAAAAGAGAATTGACATCAACGACACTCACCTTTAACGCTAATCTAATCGAATGGTGAAATTTGACTGTCTCTCTCATAACACTTGCACGGCTCCAAAGTGCAATGCTAAACTTTATTAATACACATGATTTATCTGAGCTTGACCTCTAACATAAAGATAACATGCAATTACTTTCACAATGGAAAGCATAAAAAGTCTCTTCTAATCAAATCTTAGGATTTGTTTTTGCACATGGATGGAGGTTGGATTGGTTATTATTACAAGACTGGTATAAAAAACCGTCAAAAATGGCGGGAAACAATAGCTTACAGAATTTAAATCTTCCAATATAGATTTGCAACTATGTCGCTCGTAAACACACATAATTAAAGTGAATGGCCTTTTATCTTCATGAAACCAAAACCTATCATGAGTGTATCTTCCGAGCATCAATCCTTGTCCAAGCGTTCATTGTTCACAATTATTTTCTAATCACATCAATTGCAGTATCTTTTCCCAGCATTAATCCTTGTCCCAGCCTTCATTGTTCACAATTATTTTCCAATTACATCAATTGCAGTGTCTCTTCTCAACATCAATCCTTGTTCCTCTAGTCCCTCTAGTCTTACCTTACTAAATTAGGGACGACTAGCGCGAATAGCCCTCGAGTAGCTTTGCGCGAAATTCAAAACGAACCAAACAAACTTATTATGAAAGACAATAGTTGGTCAGCTGTACAAATGAAATGAAACCTTTATACCGCAATCAAGATCAAATTGATTAATGTGTATCATATCTAAATAAATAACATCCTATCCTTAAATAATCTGTAATATTTGCAAATCATTTCAGAACATTATTTTTTAGTCATTCTAGTTTAATACAATTTCCTCAAGGTTCTCATATTAATAATTTTCATAAACAGACGCTCACCGGTGTTTATTATAACTATGAAATTTTTATATCAGAATCATTTAACCAAACCCTTATCAAGGTATTAACCAGTTAAACAAGATAAATATGTAGTAAATTAACTTACTATCAACATCGAATACAAAACCTTGGTCAGGTTCTCAAAAAACGGTTTTCCTCTTACAATTACTGAATAAAATGTGAAAAAAAGGTAATACGGATATTACATAATTCTAATAATATTTCTTCAACTTGTGCGGCTTTTTCATAAGCTTTCGTTAAATTACTTTCTTTTATCTAGGTTGTAAAACCTTGGTATATACCAAAAGTCTAAAATTGTGAAACCATGTCATGAGGTCTATCCTCAATTTCACCTCCAAAGCTTCCACAGGAACTCTATTCGACTAAAAAACTTTTTTCCATTCAAGAATGAAATCAATGAAATACACAATTCCCTGTTGTCTATAAATATAAATTCCCTCTCTTCTTGAAAGGATATATTGGTTCCATTACCAGGTGTCTCTATACAGGATTGTGTAACATCACACCTCTTCAATGTGTAACAACTTACGTGCTCCCAGCACACTGTAGAATGTAACAAGTGAGATTAAGTTTGAGCATTTTGACATTCTGTTCAATGTAAAACATGAGAGTACACAGAGATTCAAAGACGTTCGTATCTGTTAAGACTGTACAACCTGAAATAGACATCATGAAAAGCTGTTTGAATATGTCAATTATAATACATTTTAAAAAGATTAGCTGTTGCATTAAGTTGTTGGAACGTGCTATCATCTATGACAATTGTTAGAATACATTGTTTGAATTTACTGTAGCAACTTTTAATCATACGTAAATTATGTTTATATTCAAAGAAATGATAACTTCTTGAAAATTAGCAGCTGCAATATATCTTGTACATTCAATATATCATTACTGCATCATAATTTTAAAGATGGCAGCCAATAACATGTACTCATGTTACACTGTACACGTTAGTAAGATTATATTTCCTTATTAATTATTTCTGAAACAGTTATATAAAAGATATATATTTATTAATTAGCAAAGCAGATAATATATATACATATATTTATAAATAACCTCATATGGTGCTAGGTGGAACATACAATAAACAGGACAAGTGAAATATTAGTATTTAGTGCGAAGCGAGACGGTTCCCTTCTGTAAAACGAAAACAATTGTACATTTCCATTTATAACGTGCTGCCGTATATGGTAGATTAGATTATAAATAGCTACTGTTCACGTGACCCCGCGCATTAACGCATAACGGAGGGGAGCAAATGCGAATGATCAAAGCTCGATTTTGTGTTAGAACATCTTCGATCTCAAGTAAACACATAAAGTAAATATTTCAGGGTATTTCATTTGTTGGTTTCAGACAATGAGAAAGGATAAACAGACGAATATGATGTTAAAAAAACAACACAGTTCACATTTACTGGTTTTTCCTTAAAACATTCGATTGCTTTACGAAGAGTGGTGAATGGTAAACGGCCCCAAGGCTTTAGATGCAAAAACGTCATTTCCTACCAGTAGCAACATTCTATTGCGCCCGAGATAATGTGCATTGTTTGGTTGTTTTGAATTTCGCGCAAAGCTACACGAGGGCTATCCGCGCTAAATGTCCCTGATTTAACAGTGTAAGACTAGAGAGATAACGAGCCGAGTGCTTTAACCACCTGTCCATGCCAGGCCAGATAATGTGCAACTTGCGCATGGCGCACAGCTTTTCGTGTACATTTAAATGAATAATCATATGATTGAAATACAGTTGCTAAATTCTGCATTTATTTCAATGCAATTATTATGAGTTACAATGGGGACATTTTATCACATATTTGGGGGGCCGTTTTATCCAACTTTATGGGTGGGTGTGTTTTTATTATAGCAAAACCACATCGGGTTATCTGCTGTGTTCACGGAGGGGAATCGAGCCCCTGATTTTAGCATTGTAAATCCGAAGACTTACCGCTGTCTCTGCGGGGGACAACCTTATAAGTAAAATAATCTCTAACTCTAAAAAGTGCTTTTTTTGATATCCAAACAAGGTATATGTTCTATCTTTGTTTAAAGTACAAGTGTCATTTATAATAATTAAAACAAGGTTAATTTTAAAAACCTTTTGTCACTTAATTCATCTTAGTTTGTGAAAACATCATTCAGATTCAAGGTAAACGTCGGTGGAAAACACAGCACTGGTCATCTCTATTAAGTACATGTACATTGTGATTAAGTTGAAGTAACGTGTTCCAGGAGAAGAGGAAGCAGAATACCAATGTAACATGTGTAAAATGAGCACAACATTCCAGTTTCCTTCTACCAGAGCGATACTCGAACTTAATCAATCTATGCTTTGTCATGGGAGATACATAGTGATTAGGCCTCTGACGCTCCTTGCCGTTATCGAACCTTGGCCTATAGCAAATTAATTTATGCGAATGATGGAGCATGACGTACTTTAATTAGTGGTTTAGGAGAGGTTTATAATTTAACTTGTTTCAACTGATAAAAGCCAAGCGATACAACGAATGGATAGTTCTGGAAAAGTACAACAATTGCAGTAGAAATCGTACGCAGCTTTTTATTCAAATTTTACCATTAACTTGATTTAAGTTTGTGCTACTTTCTCCTGTGAAACAGTCAGTAGTTAATGAATGATTTACATAATGTATACAAAAGCCCTAACAACCTCAAATATAACGGATTTATGAGTGTACCTTTTATCAAGGTATCCAGAAAACAATCTGGCATCTTAGTTCTAAAACTTATATTCTCTAAGCGTTCTGTACCATCACAGATATTCTTATTACCAACAGATGAAAGTACATATATTATATAAAACTAGCCGATTTCCCGTGGCGCATGTGCATTAGATCCGTGTGTGACGTATTCATGACGTCATATCTGCACCCTAAGAATGGAGAAGAATAAAGCTCTCAGCGACAGCAAAAGTAGGCGAAACGGGAAAATCGCCTCCTAGTAGCACAGTGGTATCTCTGCGGACTTACACCACTAAAAACCGGGTTTCGATACTCGTGGTGGGTAGAGCACAAATAGCCCATTATGTAGCTTTGTGCTTAATTCTAAACAAAGAATTTGTTTGTTTGTTTGTTTTTTGGAATTTCGCACAAAGCTACTTGAGGGCTATCTGTGCTAGCCGTCCCTAATTTAGTAGTGTAAGACTAGAGGGAAGGCAGCTAATCATCACCACCAACCGCCAACTCTTGGGCTACTCTTTTACCAACGAAAAGTGGGATTGACCGTCACATTATAACGCCCCCACGGCTGGGAGGGGGAGCATGTTTGGCGCGACTCGGGCGCGAACCCGCGACCCTCAGATTACGAAGCGCACGCCTTAACGCGCTAGGCCATGCCTAAACAAAGAAACAAACAACGGAAAAATCGTGACCTCTATTGCAAATCAACATTCACACAGGATAAACATTTCGCATATAGCGTAATAATTTTGTTATTTTTCCAGTATCATGTAAGCAAGAGTTCCATTATAGTATGATATGTCTTTTGTTCTGATATAAATTACATCACACTTTTCAAGCTGGAAGTTTTATTGCTCTTCCTATAAGTAAGCTTGACACAGATTTACCCTCAACATTCAGAAACGATTTGGTCTGAAAACAACATAGATTCTCTTGAAATTGGTTTGCTTTTTTCGATACAGACAATGCATGTATTACTGCCAACAAGGACAAATTTGTCGTTATTTACGAACAGATTACAAGCACGTAGTCTTATGTGATTCGAATTGGAAACTTTTCTTGAATGGAACCAAAAACGGTGTGGTACCAAGTTTTTTTTTAAAGGTCTTTAGCTGTTGTTCATCCAACATTTGAGGTTTTTAGTCAACGTCAAACATGATGTCTTACCATAGCACACTTGGGTTTCATAAACTAAGCTACTGATTCCACAATGTCTTTGTGGGTATTTACCTCATGCCCAGTTCTTTGTCGTACTCTTACAGCTTAGGTAATTAGACTAGGGTTTTTCATCTTTTGTGTTTCCCAATGCTTCATACCCCCTCTATCAACACCATGGACCTGTTACAAAGTTACTGTTCACAAAGAGTAATTGTGCTTCCTAATGCTCCATAGTCTCCACCACACCATTTTATACCCCCTTCTATCAACACCATGGACCTGTTACAAAGTTACTGTTCACAAAGAGTAATTGTGCTTCCTAATGCTCCATAGTCTCCACCACACCATTTTATACCCCCCCTCTATCAACACCATGGACTTATTACAAAGTTACAGTTCACAAAGAGTAATTGTGCTTCCTAATACTCCATAGTCTCCACCACACCATTTTATACCCCCTTCTATCAACACCATGGACCTGTTACAAAGTTACTGTTCACAAAGAGTAATTGTGCTTCCTAATGCTCCATAGTCTCCACCACACCATTTTATACCCCCCCCTCTATCAACACCATGGACTTATTACAAAGTTACAGTTCACAAAGAGTAATTGTGCTTCCTAATACTCCATAGTCTCCACCACACCATTTTATACCCCCTTCTATCAACACCATGGACCTGTTACAAAGTTACTGTTCACAAAGAGTAATTGTGCTTCCTAATGCTCCATAGTCTCCACCACACCAGTTTATACCCCCTCTATCAACACCATGGACTTATTACAAAGTTACAGTTCACAAGGAGTGATTGTGTTTCCTAATGCTCCATAGCCTCCACCACACTATTCACCATTTTGTACCCCCTCGACAGAGACGCCAACTATTTCAAATGACTGAGCGTAATGATTGTAGACAGAGCTCTTTATCATTTGTGGCTACTAGGCCTGACCAATGTCTCTAAGCTATTTATTATTATATTATTATTATAACTATTATTATTTATTACTGCTATAGATTGCTCATTCGTGACTGTGTTTTGTGTATTTAATAAATACATTTTAAAAAAATTCTTTTGAAATAATGTCTTTTATTTAGTTCCGAGTAACAAACATACTGGTAAAACAACATTGAAAATGCACAAACAATAAGCAGAAAAAGCCTTTGTGTAAGGACTACTGTATATCATATTTATGACACTTATTGTAATAGTTTTGCAGCTGTTTCAGCCTTTGCTTTCATGAGAATGTCTCAACATTGTCCATTTGACTGCATACACATCTTGTGTGTTATAATACTGTTCAAAATTGAGGTGCTCAAGTTTGGTCTGAGCTTGCATTTGTTTTTAGTCACTAAACTAAATATCCTTTCACTGTCAGCATTAGAATGGAAGATTGTAAGAATTCCAAGCATAACTCTACACAGAGTGTCATACTTCTGGTTGCCATTTCCATCCTTAACTGAAGACAGCTGAACCCAAAACTTGTCAACATTCAACTGAAGGACAGTTTCTGAGAAAGTATCAATTTGATAGTTCAAATATTGCCCTTCCAACTTGTCAATAGTGTCGTGCTCGTGTGTATTGACAAGGACAGGATACCTGTCTGTGAAGAAGCATAGAGAAGAGAAATCTTTGCTGACTTTCAGTCTTGGATCAGCAACCTCTGCGTAAATCAGAAGTTCATCATTTAGAGAGAAATGTTTCATCATATAATTTGTAGCTGCAATATAGTATTTCTTGACATTGGTGAAGAAGCTGATCAGGTCAGGTCCTTTTCATATTTAACAATGTATTCCTTGGCAGCATTTCCAATAGAAACTGCCTCATCGGATTTGTGTAAGGATTCATTGTTGTAGTCAAGTTCAGTGATGTTGCCTTCAAGATATTCTGGCTTGATGTATCGAACAAGTATATTTTTAACTTGTGTAATCAGAGTTCTATGCATAATATGTATGCAAGGTTCTTCTCTTTGCAATATCAAATTGGCTTGCTCAAATAGAGGAATTGTAGACTGAAGAAAAAGACAAAATAACAAGTTCATTTTGTTGTCCAAGAAAACTGTTAACTTATCTAACTTGCTCTGCGCATAACTTTTCTTGGTTACTTCCTTGCTAGCTTTCGTTTTTTCTTCTTCTTTCATTGATTGTCTCTTCTTTAGTTCAAGGTCAGATTGCCTAAACATATATTGAGTTGTATCAAATGTTTCTTTGTCTGCTTTTGGAGACTGTTGTCTTGTGTCCCTGTGTGGCTGAGAGGATATCCTGACTGTTAAAATCTTGCTGCCTAACTGAGCTACACGTTTAGATCCTTTTGAATCTATTTTTCCTTTTCACAGTAAAAATACTTCTTCAATGGCTTCCACATGTCCAATATTCTGTTGAGGCACATCCCAAGTGAGAACCATCTTGTGTTAACAACTTTCAGAATTTTTCTTGTCTCTTTGTCAAACAATTATTGAAACTCTTTGAAATGTTGTTTTTTGCTAGCACTTTTGTCCAGAAAATAGTTGATATCTATCAATATATCAGAAACTGGGCAGGGCAATTCTCTGGAAGCTTTCTGGGCAGCAATATTCATGAGGTAACAGGCACGGCCCATGAAGTAAATGCTAGGCTGTCGTCTTGAGATGTGTCCCATCACACCTTTACCTATACCAGACATAACTGAGGCACTGTCTGAAGAAAAACTAAGACAGTTTTCCCATGGAATTTTCCTCTTTGTCAGTTCGTGGTCCAAAAGCTTGAAAATATTCTCTCCCGTTGAAGCTTCTTTCCATTCCACCATTATCAAAAGAGAACAAACAATTTTTCCAAGCAAAGGGTCAAGATATCGTACAACCACTGGATACAGTTTTGAGTCATCCATGTCTGTGGATCCATCTGTGGCTAAACTGTAAACACTGTTAGTAAGTATGCTTGAAATCATTTTGTCACCTTCACAACCCAACATTTGTACAATGGCTGTGGTTTAGATTCTAGCACAGACATATTTTTTCGCTATATCAGAGTCTGGGAACATTTTTTTTAATAGATGTCCTGCATGATCGGCTACAGCTAGGGGTAAATTATGAGCAATGACGAATTGCATGAACATCACTTTTGCATTTATGGTTTCATATTCTGAATTCTTACTCATAAATGTCGTTATCTGAATCGCTTTTGTCTTCGCCTCAGCCTTTTGTTGGTGAGATGCCGATTTTGTATGTCTGGAACAATCGTTTATCCCACCATACGCCACAGAAAAACCGATGTGACAAACTGTACAAAACGCATGACTGTCACTGACTTTTGATGCAATGACCGGATATTTTGCACTATACTCTTTCCTAAATTTTCGATTCACAGTTTTAGTCCTTTTAGATTTGCCAGAAACAAGACAATCTGGTGAACGAGGCCTCTTTTCTTCCATGTTGTAAGCGATCGCATTGGTGTCTCTATGCCACTTAGAAAACGAGAAATACCCATCTACGCGAGCGCTGATTGGCTGACAAGCACTGATGACGTAGCTATAGATTCCCCCACGTACCCAGTATGGAGAAGCACCGCACTCAAACTATTGGTAGATGTCAGAGATACAAATATTTTTTTATTATTTAAACACAAACATGATTATCGCAAGTAGCCATTTGGACTATGTCTTTTATTTATTATCAAAAATTATTTGTATCTCACTAGAAGTTTTCTTTTCACCCCTTTCAAGCGCTGGGGGAACAATTATCACTTTATTGTATAGGCCTATATAATATAAAATAATTTGGGAATTGCAACAAGTCATAATATTTGTCTGTATGAGCATATAATCGTAATGTATACACCAAAATCATAATAATTTCGCTCAAATTGTAATGGTTGGCATCTCTGCAAATATACATAAAAACGTAGGAACTTCACACCTGAAAATTTTCAGTTTTATATGACAAAGTACTGTATATTAAAACATGAAGAGTTAAAAATATTCTAGTATGTCATTCTACTTTATCACCATTAATACAGTTAGAATTTCTGGTTTTATAGAAAAAACAAAATTCTAAATACATAAAATGATGAAAACTACTTAAATAAATATTTGTAAGATCTTTAAAAAAAGGCCTATATAATATATAATAATTTGGGAGTTGCAACAAGTCGTAATATTTGTCCTATGAGCGTATAATCGTAATGTATACACTAATGATTACGCTCAAATCGTAATGGTTGGCATCTCTGTTTCTATCAACACTACAAACGTTACTTCAAAGTCACAGCTCACTAGGAATATTTTTACCATCAACAGTCCAACAGTTAAAACATTGTCTTGCTTCAACAGCCAGATGACAAAACAAATTATATCTGTTTCCATTGCATGTAGAGAGAATGTGGATACCAGTATAATGTACCCCTTTCCTGAAATCAAAATTATGCTTTAAACTGTACCACTACGGATCATTTACGTCACTAAAACATTTAAGAGAAAAACTACAAATAGATTTAGTTCTGTACATCTGTCACCAAGTCATGTCATTTCCGTGCAGGTTTGACACTTTCGAAGTTTCATTGCACACTGAAACCTATCACAAACTAACGCCTCTATGTGTACTGCAGATCCTATTAGTGTCAGTTTTGTCTCAACATAGGTACATTCCAATTCACATCATACCATTTTGTCTCTATCTGCTTAGTTAAAGCACAATTTGGACATGTATTATCATCCATGTGACTTGTGCAAGATGCTTTTTTTGTTATGGGTTGCTACAAATAACATCCTCAACGTCACTTATAGTCGTTCAAATCACACTTCTATTGTATTTTCTTGCTTTTTGATGCGATGGGACAATTTAGGATTTTTTAGAATACCACTTCCTCTGTTAAGGTACTTTAACCCATAATATTTCCTTTGTTTTTTGTCATTGCATTTTTATTTCCCTAACTCTTGTTCCTTTACTTCTTTATTTAAGTTATTTAGAAAGAATTTCTAGACAACATCGAGCAACATATATCAAGTTAACGAACCTACAAATATCAACTGCACGTTCATCTACGATAAAATTCATTTATTTATATTTTTGGAAAATAAATAAAAAGTAATAATGATCATTTTAAAAGTTTTCAATCTCATGTGTTAAAAAAGTCTCTCTTAAACATTTCCTATGAATAAATTATAGCTATACTTGTTTGCTATTAAGCACAAAACTGCACAATGGAATATCAGCAGGGATAAATCACGGATTTAACTACATGGGTCTTCAAGCTTATCGTTGAGTCATTTGGGACGAAGGGAGCACTTGTTCTAGCATTTCTTTACAAAGCTTGTTAGTTGTTAGGCATCATCTAGAAAACGTGGCCAAAGAAAGAACTGAGCCTGCAATTTAAACTAATGAATACATATTTGTGTAAACATTTTATCAAATCTATAAGTATAGTTACCAGTTTGGCCGTCAGTTTGATTTCATTTCTTTAAGTCGCATGCTCAGTCTTTTGTGGCCATGCCTTTTTTCATATCTAAGGTGTGTTTTTCTTTTATTATGTATTATGGTTTTTGTCAATACACTCTAACAAATCACAGCACGTAAGCAAAAGTGACACTCGACAATAACCAACATTAGCTTTAGGATTACAACCCTTTTATGCAAAACAGACTTATACTTTACAGAATTAACCCGGTTCTTTAAAATATATAATGGTAGTTTTCTATCTAAAATAGTGTTAATAACTTCCTTTATAATAATACCATGGAATCTAGATAAACAGTTTCTTGTCATCACCTGCATGTACTCGGTATAGCAGTATAAAACATAACATTATTGGCTAATATCACGTAACGTTAAGCGCTCTTTAATCAAGTAATTTCATTATATATAGCAAATTTGTGCTTAAACGTTGGCAATGAATAATAAATAATAGCCAACTATCCAACAATATGATTGGTTTGAAACCTTAAGCTAGAAACTGCTAATTTAGTTTAGTTTGATCAGCCTAACCAATTCTTATGTATATCCACGTGCCTTCACCTTATAGTTTTGCTGCTCCAAACCAGTCGTCCTTAACCCGAATAACAAAAAAAATACTCTTTACTCTTAGTTCAAGTTGCAGTAAAAATTTCAGGTCAATAGCTTACGTGACGTTTTACGTAAATATGTGGAAAATTGTTGCGGTTCTTGTTGATAGCTTTGCACAAGTAGTTTCCCCTCGGTGGATAGCCTCATATAGCTTGGCTATAAGAAAACACACACACATATGTAGTTTATATTTATCCACATTTAAAACCTAATTACAGGTTGTAAAATCCACAAGATAATAAATGTGGGGGAAAGTCCATGAAAGTTAAATATATTTTTATATTAAACAAGTTACCGTACTTTCGGTGCAAAGAAAAAGTAAAAAATTCAACCAAAATTAAAATTTAATACCTTCCGCATTTCTTAATAAACTGACCAATATAGCACATGATGTTTTGCGTACGTGTGCACAAAAATTTAGACCATGTTTGACATCCAATTGTGAGTTGTAAAGATCTAAAAGTATACCGAATTTGAAAACAAATGTATGAAAGTTAACCATGCGTTTCTATTAAATAAACTTTCCATACTTTTGTTACGAAGAGAAAACTGGGAAGAAATTCAATCGGTATTGGAGATTCTATATCTCGTATTTCTTAACGGATTGCTTTGAAAGTTGGTATGTGGTATAAGAGTCTAGTATAGCACATCTTCTAAAAATATTGGATTGTTTAGGTTGCCATAGTCCGAGCTACAGATAATGCAAAATCTGCTAAACCAACGTTTCCCAAAGTGTTGTCCGCGACCCGTGACCAGTTCCTTAAAAATCATACTGGTCCGAAGAAAAATAAAAAAAATTAGTCACCATTTTTCAATTTTCTTAAAGCCCTTGTTGTGTATTAAATGAAAATGTAATTAAACCAATTAATATAATTGGTTTAATATTTTCAAATACATTATAATTTAAATTCTCATTTTATCTAATTTGGATTTCTCAATATTTCAACTAAGCTAATATAACAGGAAGGAAAAGTGGAAGTTTGTACTTAATGCTTAGTTCTACGGATTTACAACGCTAAAATCAGGGGTTCGATTCCCCTCGGTGGACTCAAAAGATAGCATGATGTCGCTTTGCTATAAAAAAACACAAACACTAATGCTACGAAACTATAGAATTCACAAGTTGACGGCTGCTTTTATAATTTCTGTCCCTCAGAAATTAGAGTGTTTTCACTTAGTGCAATTTATAGAGCCTAATATTAAGTTTTACAGTGTTGATAACTTTGATATTCTTGAGAAGTGCCGTCAATTTAAACCACATGTTAGCTTGACACGTCCCCTTCTGAGTCCAAGCTGATCTCCTGTCTGTAGGTAAGATCAAAGAAGGAATTTTGTTTTACCATTTGTTCACTCAAGTTAACCAGTTGTTCAACACTAAAGTTTTAGAAATTTTATTCCAAATTTGCTTACACTGTTAATGGAATTTGATAGACATGTGAGACCTGAGTCTTACGTCTGGTAGTGTCAGGTAGCAGCAGACAAGTTGATGGTGGCTAGGGCTAGAAGCGTCAGTTTTGTTCTAACAAGAGAGAGAATTTTTTATGACTTAATTTGTACCAACTAAAGATTTTTAAGTTGTTTATTTTTAAACCCCCTCTCCAAGACAGATATATGGCTGAACAAACATAAATCATACAAGAAAACCTCAAGTGACGCGCAAATGTAGTCCAGTTCTAGTGAAACTAAAGTTATTGAAAATAATATGCCTAGTTATAAACGTTTAAATGATGTGCAGCTTAGTAGGAAAGAAAGGAAAACAAAGACCTACTGGACTCGACAATATTGTGATGAATATTTGAAGTATGGTTTTTATAAGTGTTTGAAGCAACAATGGCTTGCCACTATGTGTTCTTTGTTGTTCAATATTATCAAATAAGAGAATGAAACTACTGAAACTGAAACACCACTTGGATCCCAAACATCTAGAATACTCGTGTAACCCAATGGATTTTTTCATAAGTACGAAAAATAGAACAGTTTTTTTTCCAAACAAATAACTTCACACACTTTTTCCACGAGACCTTCCAACAAAGACTTGGTTATGGCCTCATAAGAAATTTCAAAGCTAATACCTGAGACAGGTTATCCATATACTATTGGTGAAATGTTAATACTTCTTGCAGTAAAAATAGTTACATCACGCGTTTATAGTAAACAAAAAAATCAGTTGAATTTACTATTTCTATCTAATAATACAGTGAAGGTAGAATTGTGAATATGGTAAAAAATATTGAAAAAACTCCTGTAAGTCGAGTTCATTGTAGTCAGTTTTTTCATTACAAGAGGTGGATAGCACAGACATAGCAGACAATGCCAATATAGTGTACTTTGTAAGATATGATTATAAGGACACGATTAATGAAGATTTATTGTTTTATAAACCGCTTCCAACAAGAACAACGGCTGAAGAAATTTTTAATTTGGCCAATAATTTTATAATTCAGAGTGATATTCAATGGAAAACATGGGATGAATTGAGTACCATGGTACTCGCTTAATGGTAGATTCCTATACAGGAGTTTTCCTGACAATTCGAGCAGGGGCACCAGACTGAATAGATGCATCGTAGCATTCACAGAAAGGCGTTAGCTGTGAAAAAAATACCCTTACTATTGAATTCAAATATGCAAGAATGTGTTAAATTCATTAACTATACAAAATCTGGTTTGTTGAATTCCAGAATCTTTACTAGTTTGTGCAAATAATTAGGAAGTGAACACATGCATCTCCCATTACATTGTAAAGTTTGGTGGTTATCGAAATAAAATGTCTTGAAAGACTCATCGAAATGAAGAATGAAGTTATCTTGTTTTTGGAGCAACATCCTTCATCAGCAAAGCATGCAATGTTTAAATCTAGAAACAGGTTTCATAATTTGCATTGTTTAATTAAGGTGCCCTATTTATGTGATATTTTTGTCTTCTTAGATGCGTTAAATCTAAACTTACAAGATTCTAACATAAATATGTTTAAAGTCCAAGAAAAGATAGAGGCAACTACAAAATATTAACTTGTGGGTACATTAAGTTGAGAACAGAAATTATAAGTTTTTCTCTACTATAAGAGAATTAAAAATCGAGATGAAGAAGATTTCCTCATCAATCAAAGATCATCTTTTGAAGCTAAAATCATGCTTAAAGAAATATTTTCTTCCAATTGACAGCAGTAAAATGTAGATCAGTAACTCTTTTAATGTTGACACGGAAAATTAGGAAGGATAGAACTCAGTGAGTCAGAAACTGATTCTATTATTGAATTGTCCTGTAACGCTGCACAGAAAGAACGTTTTAGTCAAGTCTCGTTACTTAATTTCTGGCTGAGCTATCGTACTAAGTAACCACATTTATCATAAAAAGAAGTGAAATTTCTTATGCCCTTTGTCACGACTTATAAGTGCGAATCAGGCTTCTTAACGTTGGTTTTCTTAAAAAACAAGTACAGGAACAGATTAGATATTGAGCCAGATTTTAGGATCAAACTGACTTCTAGCTTCTCGACTCGTAATTAGAGGGTTGCGGGTTCGAATCCCCGTCACACCAAACATGCTCGCTCTTTCAGCCGTGGGGGCGTTATAATGTGACGGTCAATACCATTATTCGTTGGTAAAAGAGTAGCCCAAGAGTTAGCAGTGAGTGTTGATGACTAGATGCCTTCCTTCTAGTTTTACACTGGTAAATTAGGAACGGCTAACGCAGATAGCCCTCGTGTAGCTTTGCGCGAATTTTAAAAACAAACAAACAAAAGCTTCTAGCTGGATGTTATGATTTAGCCATGTCTTAGAAGGTTATCCAATAGGTATTTGAGAAAGCCGGGCCTCATGAAAAATTACAAAAATAAATCGGTATCTGGCTGGAAAAGTTTGGGAATCGCTGTGCTAAACTATCACTCCTGTTAATAACACAGAGTGTGTCCTGCGGATTGTTTTGTCTTCACAACACATCACCGTGTGTCTTGATTCTACAGTCTACAGAGCACAAATTTTACCTTTAGCGAAATTAAAGAAGTCTGCCATAGTTAAGATAAAAACTTCCACGAAGATGATAAAACTATTCATAGTTTCATTGTTTTTCGTTCACGAAATTCATCAACAACCTGAACAGCCAGCCCGATATTATATTTGATATATCCTGAAAGACCCACAACAGGGAACAAAAGAGCTGAAATTAAGTGCAGAGTCGAGACTAAAATTCCATTTACGTTTTGCAAAAAATAAATAAATAAAACTAATACAAGTGTAAAGATCTCACATGTATGAATAGTTTAACCATAAAATAAAAATATCGCAATATGTATAGTATTTACATTAGTCTTTATCTCGTGACAGTGAAGCCACGTGTTTAGGATTTTAGGAATATATAGCATTAATACAACTGATTTATTTTCTGAATGATTGAGTATGTTCTTTAAAACATAGACTATGTATATATGTATATATTTAAAGCCCAATTACAAGTGATATTTTGTATGATGGCCTTTCAGTTATTATTTTATATTATAGCGCAGTAGTTGTTTCGTAGGTTCGTAACTGCTTTTCAACGATTATCGACATAACGTACCACCAGTTTAACTTATATTTATCTTCGTTGTTTTATCTTTGTGTTTTTATTTTTATGAGGAAATAATTGTGTTACAAATGCATATTGATAATAAAATATATATGTATATATACAAAACTAATGTAAGGCTTTTGAAGCTTATGAATTAGGTGTATCAGTATTTATGAGCGTAGAGACAACAAGAAATACTCCACTAGCACAGCTGTAAGCTTCAAGATTATTCTTTAAAAACTAAGTATTTCTTACGCATCATTTGTTTGTCTATTTACTTCGCGCAAATATGTTCAAGGGTTATTTTCTCTGGCCATCCCTAATTTAGGACTAGTAAACTAAATGGATGAGACTTAGTCAACACCACCCATCGCCAACTCTTGTGCTACTCTTTTACCAACGAAAAGTGGGGATGATCGTCACATTATAACGCCACCTACGGCTGAAAGAATGAGCTGTTCGGTGATAGGATTCGAACTCGCGAATCGTGCGTCTCAACAACCAGGTCATGCCAGGACTACTCATCATTTGTCTTGTAGAAATCAGTTCTTAGGTTAGTTAATTCACCATCAGATACTCACTGATAGAAGATTTATATATAAACATAAGCTCTGAAAGTTAATGCTTGAGTTAGAGGATTTAACACTGACAAAACATTAGTAGATTTATTACCGACAAAACATTAGTGGTTCTAACACTGACAACACATTAGTAGATTTAACACTGAGGAAATTTGAACGTTTACTTCCTACTAACACCAACTTACAACATACTCAAAATCAAAACAGCATTTTGTTTGTTTTTGAATTTCTATCAAAGCAACACAAGGCTATCTGCGGTAGCCGTCCCTAATCTAGCAGTGTAAAACTAGGAAAAGCAGCTAGTCATCATTACCCACTGCTAACTATTGGGCTACTCTTTCACCAACGAATAGTGGGATTGATCGTCACAGTATAACGCTCCCACGGCTGAAAGAGCGAGCATGTGACAGAAATTCGAACACGCGACCCTCGGATTACGAGTCGAGTGCTTTAACCACTTGGAAATGCCTCACCATAATTACTTGCAACACGGTGAATGAACATATTCACGAATAGATAGACCGATACTGAAAGAATAGAATTTTCTTATGAATAAGATATATGCATGGAAGACACGATAGAAGTGAAAACCCACTGTTTCTTGTCTTTTTTCACTAATAAGATATCGTAGATGGAATACGTAATGGGATAGATAGTGCACAAAGTTTGTAGACAAAAGTACGTGCGAAGAATACATAAATAACGGAATACGTTTTTTAAAAACAATATTTATATCTGTTGTAGTTACTTTGTTCTGGACATAAAGAATAATGTCATATTTGAAGGATATTCATGTGTTATAGTAAAGAAGAGAGTTAGTTGTTCGATGTGAACTTTCTGTCTGAAGAAGGTAAAACACGATAACGTTTAATGTGTTTAAAACAGTCTGTTTTAATATAAAACAAAATAAATTTTGTTTTGCCGTAAGTTAGGGACGTATAGGGATGCGTGGGGACAGTTTCCGGATAAGGAATGTTGGTTTCGAGAGAAAAACGTCCCCCGATTCGAAAGCATCGCCCCATAGGGCCCTTACGTTTCATTTCGAATATTTTCTATGAAGCCTACAGGAAAAATACATAAGAAATAAAGATTCATTCAATTTTTATCATCAGTACTAGCTTAAGCAAAGCATCATTACGAGATGACACTGGTACATTCACCATAGCTACGACCTTGAATATGTCATAAAATATGTTGTCGTTTTTGTTGTTTAGCCCCAAAAGAATTATTCTCCAAAACAGGCCCACCCATTAGGGAAACTAATACTAATATGTTACTAATACAGTTAAGAACTTCATTAACGTCTGCCTCCCCTCCCCAGTGGCACAGCGGAATGTCTGCAAATTTACAACGCTAGTAACCGGGTTTCGATACCCGTGGTGAGCAAAGCACAAATAGCCAGTTGTGTAGTTTTGTGCTTAACTTCAAACAAATAATACTGTCTGCACCTAGAGCTATGGAGACTGACTACCTGTCAACATTTTTTAAACAAGTGTTTTCGGTTTCCGTTTACAAAGCATAATTATCTTAGTAAGTTGAGCAAATAAATGGCAGATGGGTTATCGTAGTTTGAATTATGAATATAATTTATAAGGGAATAATTTTGGAAGGACAAACAGAGTTTTAGGTTGTAACAGCGAAAATATTGAATACGAGTCGAAAGAGGTTATAATTTCATTCCATAAGACACTGGTTAGGCCACATTTGGAGTATTGTGTTCAGTCTTGGGCTCCTTATCTTAGGGAAGACATTGAATTGTTGGAAAGGGTTCAGAGAAAGGTCACTAAAATGGTATCTGGGATGAAGGAGTTGTCATATAAGGAGAGATAAAGATCCTTAAAACTCTTTTCTCTTGATAAAAACAAGAATTAAAGGAGATCTCATTGAAGTGTGAAAGATTGTAAAAGAAACTGATAGTGGTGCTGCATCAACACTTTTTACACTTAACAACGAAAACTATTGAAATAGGGAACACAAATACAGATTTATACAAGGTAGAAGCTGTCTTCAGCTGAGACTATTTTGTTTTTTTAAATAGGGTGGTTGGCCAATGGAATGACTTTCCTTTAGTTGTTGTGGAGACAGTAAATTTGAGTGAGTTTAAAAGTTATAGATATATGAATTGTATGGACTAGCTTTAATTTCTCTTAGAGGATTGAACAGTCGAGATGGACCAACAGGTCTCTTGTTGTCCCAAAACATTATGTTATATTGTGGTTTGTTTCAGCGCAACCTAATATATGTATAAAATAATATTATGTGTGTTTTCTTAAAGCAAAGTCACATCGGACTATCTGCTGAGATCACCGAAGGGAATCGAACCCCTGATTTTAGCGTTGTAAATCCGGAGACATACCGCTGTACTAGAGGTGGGCAAAATAATAGTAAGTAGAATATTCTTTATTGTAGACTTTCCATTTGAAAGACGTAAAATGTTTTAAAAGTTTAGGTTATGAAAATATTGTATTTGAATAAAGTCTAAAACAAAAAGATATTTTCTCTGTCATCAGTTTTATGTTTATTATACAACCTAACAACAATATGGAGGTAAAAAATTCTTTGGAATAGACATTCTTTTTTATTGAATGAGACATTAAACGAAAATATTTTTTTAGTTTTTGCAGAATAAATGAAAATAATAAAAAATACTTCATCTGTCTAAACCTTATTATAATACATATTCTTGTCGAAATTCGGTTTAAACAAATAATCACATTAATAAATTAATAACTAAAACTGATTAATTTCTGAGTCGTTTTTTGTTGCTTTTGCACGAAAATTCACTTAAAGTTTCCATGTGAGTTGCACCATGTATTTGTAGATTTTATATTTAGAGAAATATAAATATTCAACTTTTTATCCAAGAAAGGATGTGAAACCCATGCTACATTGACTAATCTCCATATATATGTAAATCCTTCTGCTTCTAAATGTTGTTGTTTTTCTGTGGGAAGAAACAGAGGGTTAAGTTACACAATCGGTTGCAGATTTAGCTGGTAATGATGTCTAAAAACATACTTTTAAGCAGGTGTGCTAAACAGTTAGGTCAGAAATGTATCTCAGGACAGTTGGTATGGGTATTAACAATGGTAAGTTGCAGATTCAATTTCAGCGTTAATGATCATGATACGAAAATAGAACCAGTTGCATGTTTCACCAAACAATTTATATAACTACTGTTGTATCAAATGAATCAAGAGGCATCCAATGAATAACATATAAATATATAGTCATATAAAAATGAAGGCCTCCTGGTTATGACATACACATTGTTGTCAAGTGCTAATTTGGGAAAACTTTTTTTTTCCGGCCCGACATAGCCAGGTGGCTAAGGCACTCGACTCGAGATAGACTCGCGGGTTCAAATCCCCTTCACACCAAACATGTTCGCCATTTCAGCCGGGGGAGTGTTTTAATGTTACGGTCAATCCCACTATTCGTTAGTAAAAGAGTAGCCCGAGAGTTGGAGGTGGGTGATGATGGCTAGCTCCCTTCCCTCTCGTCTTACACCGCTAAATTATGGACGGCTACTGCAGGTAGCCCTCGAGTAGCTTTGCGCAAAATTCAAAACAAACCAAATCTTTTTTTTTCTTTTTTGTAAGACTGCTCTAGAGTCTGATATTACACTTATTTTCTACAACGAGACAAACCATCTATCCAAAGATATAAATAGACAAATGTGAATTATTAAAAAGCAGGTTCTCCTTCTCTCGGTTCGTTGTAAAGAATGTATGCAATATGAAGAAAAACGAAAAGTGTAATATTGAAATTTTTATTTAAGAAAGAACAAATTTATTTCTCAGTTTTTGCCTCTTCTCCAAATTAGCTGTTCCATTACAAATAATCTCTTAGGAGTTAGAGCACTCGACTCATAATCTGAAGATCGCGAATTTGAATCCTCGTCGCACCAAACATGCTCGCCCTTTCAGCCTTGGGGACGTTATATGCTACAGTCAATCCCACGTTTTCAATTTAAGCTGTGGGTGCATTATAAAAGTGGCAGTCAAATCTCGCTGTTTAAAGAGTAGACTGAGAGTTTATGGTAGATGCTACTGACAAGCTATCTTTCCTATAATCTAGTAGTGCACATATAACCCTTGTGTTGGCGGTGAGTGGTGATGACTAGCTGCCTTCCTTCTAGTCTTTCACAGCTAAGTTAGGGACGGCTAGCGCATATAGTCCTCGTGTAGTCCTTTGCGCAAAATTAAGAAAAAAAAATCCAAATAATCTCAAGCCCGGCATGATCAGATGGTTAGAGGGCGCTAGACTTTCAATCTGAGGGTCGCGGGTTCCAATTCCCATCACATCAAACATGCTTGCCCTTTTTAGCCGTAGGGGCGTTATAAAGTCACAGTCAATCTCACTATTCGTTGGTACTAGTGCACGTATAACCCTTGTGTAACTTTACAATAAATTCTGAATCAAACATACTCTGAAACAAATATTTTAATTTAATACTGTTGTCTATTGTATTGTTGTCGACATTAAGTGTGCGACTTTCAGTAACATAGTTATGAACTAATACGATCATGTTTCTATTTAATTCTAATTATTTTAAATATTCTTTGAAAGATACTAAACATTTTGGATATGATCTGAAACGTAACGTAAATTTTAATAATAGCGAATTCGGTTGTTTGTTTGTTTATAATTAAGGACAAAAACTATACAATGGCTGTTCGTGTTCTCCCCTCTACAGGTATCGAAATCATGTTTCTAGCGATTTGAGTCCACAGAAATGCAACTGTGTCACTGGAGTGAGAGAGGCTTTTTTCTTTGTAAAAAATCGTAATTACAGACAAAAAATGAGCTATTTTTGCTCTGCCCATCATGCGTTCAAAAGCGGTTTCTAGCTTTGTAAGTTCGCAGACATACTAAGTGAAGTCGTGCTCTACACTGAGTGGAATAAAAACTGTGACTCACGAAACATATGAAACTGAAAGATTCTTTACTGATTATTTTTTGTAACAACAATTATGCTGGTGAGTTACAAGATATTCTGTAAATTTCTGTTTTCGAAGCATATTTATCCGTATGCAAGAGATGGGTGTTAGGTATACGTGCACGTGAGCAATAGTAAGTTAAATATACACTACATGGCCAGAGGTATGTGGACACCTCTTCTAATTAGTGGGTTCGGCTATTTCAGACACACTCACTGCTAACAGGTGTATAAAATCAAGCACACAGCCAGGCAATCTCCATAGACAAACATTGGCACTAGAATGGGTCGTACTGAAGAGCTCAATGACTTTTAAAGTGGCACTGTCATAGGATGCCACCTTTCCAACAAGTCGGTTCGTCAAATTTATACTCTGCTAGAGTTGCCCCGATTAACTGTAAGTGCTGTTATTGTAGACCACACAAGCTCACAGAACTGGACCGCTGAGTCTTAAAATGCGTAGCGCGTAAAAATCGTCTGTCCACAATTGCAACACTCATTACCGAGTTCCAAACTGCCTCTGGAAACGTCACCACAAGAACTGTTTATCGGGAGTTCATGAAATAGGTTTACATGGCCGAGAAGTTGCACACAAGCCTAAGATCACCATGCGCAATGCCAATTGTCGACTGGAGTGATGTAAAGCACATTGCCATTGGACTCTGGAGTAATGGAAATGCTTTCTCTGGAGTGATGAGTCACACTTCACTATCTGGCAGTCTGACAGACGAATCTGTATTTGGCGAAAGCCGGGAGAACACAACACCTTGCTGAATGCATAGTGTCAACTATGAAGTTTTGTGGAGGAGGAATAATGGTCTGGGACTGTTTTTCATGGTTTGGGCTAGGCTCGTTGGTTACAGTGAAGGGAAATGTTAATGCTACAGTATACAATGACATTCTAGAGAATTGTGTTTGAGGAACGGTTTGGGGAATGCTTTTTATTTCAGCATGACAATGCCCCCGTGCACAAAGCGAGGTCCATAAATACATCATTTGCCGAGGTTAGTGTGGATAAACTTGACTGGCCTGCACATAGTCCTGACTTTAACCCCATCGAACACCTTTGGATGAATTGGAAAACCAGCTGGGAGCCAGACCTTCTCGCTCGACATCAGTGCCCGACCTTCCTAATGTTCTCGTGGCTGAATAGGAGCGAATCGCCGTAGCCATATTTCAAAATCTAGTGAAAAGCCTTCACAAAAGAGTGAAGGCTGTTGTAGCAGCAAAGGGGGACCAACTCCATATTAATGCCCATGGTTTTGGAATGATATGTTCAACAAGCACATATGGGTGTGAGGGTCGAGTGTCCACATACTTTTGTCCATGTAGTGTATTTGTTTAGACGGTATGTTAAATGCTAGTTAACGTTTGAATCCAATATTTTATTTTATTTTTCTAAAATCGTGCAGTATTCTATTCGTAGTTATGTGTCTCCCGCTGTTACAGCGGTAAGTCTATGGATTTACAACGCTAACATAATGGGTTCGATTCCATTTGGTGGACACAGCCCTATTTAGATTTTCAATTAAAAACGCACACTCTTTAGTGTAATTAAATACTATGATAGAAACACTCAGAAGTCCACGAAACATGGATTTAACATCGATTCCCACAAAGCCAATGAAAGCCACGGTATGAAAGATATTTCTACTGCATAAAAAGAATGTTTGACACTAATGACACTACATGATACTACATGACACTAATGTAACGTCTTGAAACTGCTGTTTATTGTTTGAGAATTTTCAATAACTGCGCAGAGACATCTTTAACTTTATTTTGTTTGTTTGTAGATATACACACAGCTGCACAATAAGTGATCTGTGTTCTGCTCACCACGGATATCGAAAACTGGTTTGAGCTGACAAACTAGAGAAAAGATTATAATTAACAGCACAGTCCGCCAACTCTTGAGATACTCCTGTCTGATCCATAAAGGTGGAATTTGATCACATTTTATAGAACACACGTAACCTCAAAGTACTGAGTTTGTTGTTGTTGTTTCTTAGCAACAGGATTCGAATAGTGAATCCTCGAATTCACATTGTATAACAGTGTATTGTTTTAAATATTGAACAAGAGGAACGAGTTTCCCGCGTTTTGACATAAACCAAAACTGACAGTGTCGATAACAAATTGGAAATAAGCTGTTATTGATTTGATTTGAATAGACATATAGAAACGTTATCTTTACTTGTCGAATTTCATTTATTTTTATTTCATTTTGATATAAAACAATTTTCAAACGAAGCATTAGAGAAAATTTAAAAATAATGAAGACTTTTTTATCAAGATTTTCATCCACGCTGTTTTTGAATAACAGTGTAGGTAAATAAGGTTTATTTTATTATTTCTTTACTGTTGTTTTCATAAACGATTGGTTAGAATTTTTCTATACTTTTCCTATTGTTTTTATTGTATAATATTTGAAACAAAGTTTGTATATTTCTGTACGCACCTTTCAGTCCCTATAATTAATAGGACCCTCAGTGGAACAGCGGTGTGTCTGTGGACTCACACCGTTAGAAACCGCTTCGATACCCGTGGTGGACAGTGCACAGATAGCCAATTCTTGATGATGAGAAACCCACTTGAAGCATAAATGTTTCTCAAAACAGCTAGCATGCGTATTAACACTTTTACTTGTAAAGCAGAGAACAACATTTCAACCTTCATGTTAACCTGAAGATGACCTAGATAGGTCAAAACGATGTTTTTTGCTTTATTAATAAAAGTGTTAGTACCTATACCAGCCGTTCTGAGATAGCCAATTGTGTAGCTTTATAATTAATTACAAACAAACCCTATAATATATAGTAGACCTATAAAAATACGAAATAAACATATTCAGGTTTAATTAGTGTCTGTGGCGTTTAGTGTCAATCAAAGTTTTGTACTCTACTTCCCAGCACCACACCCACACGCTGAAAATGAACCGAATTTCTTATCGTATTTAAGTAGAGATGACGTCAGAAAAATTAAATGTGTTTCAGAGAGGTGTGCGCTACCACTGTGATGTCAAAATAAAAATCCATCTAACACTATCGTATCTACTGACAAAGGAGAGTAAGAGTCCATAAAAACAATAAATATCGACTTTTTTGTTTCAGGTAATGTTGTTGTTGTTTTGAATTAAGCACAAAGCCACACAATGGGCTATCTGTGCTCTGCCCATCACGGGTATCAAAACCTAGTTTTTAGCGTCGTAGGTCCACTGGGGGGCGTTTCAGGTAATACACGGGCATTTATTAATATTATTTTATATTAGAATTAAAACTAAACTAACCAACCTACTTTCCAATCTTGATTGAACTTAGTGATATTTTATTGGACTATGGCCTCAAGTACCAATACGTCCGAAGGTGAGTTATACATGGAACAGTTTGAGAATGTAAAACACATGTATTGAATTATCCATATTCGTTACTACGTTACTTTTTTTAGCCCTAATTTAAGTATGTAGTATGCTGTAAAAGTTAATATTAATGGTTAGTTTTGGTAAGATACAAGGTAAACGAAAAGCATAATTTTATAATTATGTACAGCTATCCTTATTACTTCTGGTCTGAATTCAGGAGCCATAAAAGTGTAAAAAAAAGGGAAATTATGAAGACAGATGGGTTTCATAACAGTTTCTAACACTTCTACTACTATTTGTTACATTAATACGTACAAGTGAAGAGGGAAATAATGTAGACAGATGGGTTTCATGACAGTTTCTAACACTTCTACTATTATTTGTTACATTAATACGTACAAGTGAAGAGGGAAATAATGTAGTCAGATGGGTTTCATGACAGTTTCTAACACTTCTACTACTATTTGTTACACTAATACGTACAAGTGAAGAGGGAAATAATGAAGTCAGATGGGTTTCATGACAGTTTCTAACACTTCTACTACTATTTGTTGCATTAATACTTACAAGTGAAGAGGGAAATAATGTAGTCAGATGGGTTTTATGACAGTTTCTAACACTTCTACTATTATTTGTCACATTAATACGTACAAGTGAAGTGTGATTTTTCTATATATACTTCCAACAATAGTTTACATCTTCAATCATCGTACCTTTTCCGTCCATTAACGCATGCGTAAAAGAGTTTGATTTTTTTTTTTAATTTCGCGCAAAGCCACACGAGGGCTATCTACGCTAGCCGTCCCAAATTTAGCAGTGTAAGACTAGTGGAAACCCAGCTAGTGAACATCATCTGTCATCAATTTGATCTAGCAGATAGGATTCTAATTTCACAATTTGTGAGTTGTAAGATACTGTATGCAAATATTTAATTAAATTATTGTGTTTATGGTCCAGATATGTTCCCAAGTATTTGTTTCGTATGTTTTAGCATAGGTAAGATTATCATGAAAAGATGTGTTTTATTTTTCATATACTTATCAGGTTTTCTATAGTTTTTTGTTTGTTTGTTTTTTTACAGTAGGTGTCTACACAAAAGATATCTGTGCTAGCCATTCCTAATTTAGCAGTGTAAGACTAGAGGGAAGGCAGTTAGTCATCACCACCCACCGCCAACTCTTGGGTTACTTTTTTACCAACGAATAGTGCGGTTGATCGTCACATTGTAACGCCCCCACAGCTAAAATGGCGCACATGTTTGGTGTGACGGGTATTCGAACCCGCGCCCCTCAGATTACGAGTCGAGTGCCTTAACCATCTGGGCATGGCGGGCTAGATCCAATGTGAAAAGAAATTATTACTACCTCTAAGTAGTTCAAAGTTCTTACACGATTGTATTGAATTACTTTGTATCTATATTCACAAGTAGCGTCAAAACTTAGGGCTTTTCTGGGAAGGGAACGTAATATACAAATTTCGCTATTTAAAAAAAAATTCGGATTCAAACCCTAAAAAAGTGCAGAGAGCCAATTACGCAGCAGCTTTGTTTCAAAATTTTTTAACCAAACAAACAAGTAAACATAAATATTTTTTATTAACATTGTACTTGGTTTGTTTTGAATTTCGCACAAAGCTACACGAGAGCTATCTGTGCTAGCCATCCATAAGTTAGCAGTGTAACACTAGAGGGAAAGCAGAAGAGGAATATGAAAAAAAAAAAAAGCATAGCAAATTTGGAAAATAGGTACTCGTCCATTTCAGTCCAATGACGAAGTTACGTATGCAAAGTCTAAAATTCAGACTTTGGATACGAGTTTGGTTGGATCGTCCAAAGTGTGTTCAATTATTCTTAATTCAAGGTTTTCAAGTTTTTTCAAATATTTTTACAAGCATAGACTAAACAACCTTATGACTTTTAATCAAAGAATAATCAACTAAGTCTGGACTTTCAAACCCGCTAAAGCACAACAGTATGGCAAGGCGTAGCAAAACTTATGTTTCCTTTTTTCTCTGATTCATTGTCTTTCGTTTTCTCTTTATTTATCCATTTTTAGGAGCTGTTTCATTAACAGAACTGGTTAAAATATTAATGTACATAATATTATATTACTGTATTTAATGTTTTTTGTTATTTTACATTGTTAGCTTAGTATGTGGATTCCGACTGACCGAAGTTTCTTAAACTGGTCGATCCTTGTAAGATATTATTGGGATTACGGCCAAAAAATATTGTTAACAGTGAATGTGTCTAATTAATGATGTACTGTAATAAGTTTAAGTTTCATAACTTTGGATACACCTAGTTAACTAGATGAATTTCTAGATCTGAACTATGTAAGAAACTTGTTTTGATCAGATAGATGTTAACGATAAGTTATCTTTCTCTCTCTGTGTATAACTTAATAAAACCGTAAGAAAAGAATGTACCAATTTATTAAAATACAAAATAATTATTAATATAAACATTATAACCGAGAAGTTTGTTTGTTTTTTGGAATTTCACACAAAGCTACTCGAGGGCTATCTGTGCTAGCCGTCCCTAATTTAGCAGTGCAAGACTAGAGGGAAGGCAGCTAGTCATCACCACCCACCGCCAACTCTTGGGCTACTCTTTTACCAACGAATAGTGGGATTGACCGTCACATTATACGCCCCCACGGCTGGGAGGGCGGGCATGTTTCGCGCGACGGGGATATGAACCCGCGACCCTCAGATTACGAGTCGCACGCCTTACGCGCTTGGCCATGCCAGGCCAACCGAGAAGTGAGAGGAACGGTTAAAATCGTACTTTTGTATTCCTTAAGCCGTACTACAAAAACTTTTGCGACAAAGAATCGGAACAGATAAAAATACATTTAGACTCTTGTTTACTACTAAAATCAAATAGAGCCGATAAGATACAATTACGATTTTTTCGATTAAAAACATATCAAAATAACACGAACAAACAACAATCTTATATCTCCCAGATTACATCTTTAGTACATACTTACTGCGGGCGTCTATACCACGTAAATCAGATTATATATCATGAATTATGGAAGAGTCGATTGCTTCAACGTTGCTATTTCTAGCACCAGCATAACGTAGGTAGAGATTCGCAAAGAAACGTTTCTTTGTAATCTTCCTCAAGCGAAAGAACTATCTTCCAGGTACTGATCCCACAGTTTTATAGTACAATGTTACGTACTTTACAGTAGTTCTTCCCCGCTTTTGGCTTTGTTTGGTACCGTTAGTTTGACAAATCCTCTCGTGAGATTTTGTGAGTCGCGTATGAATCACATAATATTAGTTATTTATGTATGAGCATTCTTTAGAAAACTTTACATGAATTATTAGAAAGAAAGTAGTGTGGAAACTACGTGATACAAACTTTGTATTACTTCTTTTCCAACACTCCTTTAGTTTTTCATTAAAATATTTCATGTAATATTTAATTTCAAACTTTTCTTGGATATCGAAGAAGTATTAGAAACTTAGGTTTACCGTACTGAACGTTTGTTTGTTTTAATTTCGCGCAAAGCTACACGAAGGCTATCTGCGCTAGCCGTCCCTAATTTAGCAGTGTAAGACTAGAGGGAAGGCAGCTAGTCATCACCACCCACCGCCAACTCTTGGGCTACTATTTTACCAACGAATAGTGGGATTGACTGTAACATTATAACGCCCCCACTGCTGAAATGGCAAGCATGTTTGGTGTGACGGGTATTCAAACCCGCGCCCCTCAGATTACTAGTCGAGAGCCTTAACCCACCTGGCTATGCCGGGCCCCACATTGAACGAGTACAGTTGTTAGTCTGACGTTTACAAAACTAGCAAAATAAAACGAACTGTGTTCCATATGTATCTATTTTCTTAATATGCGTTCATTTTCTATATTTCTCAAGATATTTTAATCGAGTTCTCAATGTGTGTCTGTTTCCTACAAATTTATTAACGTGTGTTTTACCAGTATCTCAACACGCGTCTATTTTACAATATTTATCAATATGTGTTTCAAGTAGTTTTTCAACAAACGCTTATTTTTCCATCAATTGATCATTAGGTTTCTACTTTTTAACATACATTTACTTTTTTAACAATTTCTCAAAGATTTTATCGACTTTATAGCAAGCTTCTATTTTCTATCAAATTCTCAACATATTTTTATCTATTTGTCAACACGTATGTATTTTCTAGCCGTTTCTCAACAGGTGTCTGTTTTTCTCAGATGCGTTTCCTTTGGACTGTCTACGCGATACATGTGTATACGTATTTTACAAGTATTTAATAAACTTTTGAAAGATTTGTGATTTAATATTTCAGTTTTTTTTATTAAACAGCTGTTGATTAAACAATTATTGTTAATATCACTATCTAAAGCAACACAAAAGCTGTTGGTGGCTGAGCAACGTGCCGCACTCTTATGTCACCATTGCACAGCACAAGTGCCCTGGTGACACTTTGCGGAACTACGTCATCATTGTCTTGAGAGACATTATCTCCTCTTGCTTTCCTTCCTGTGTGGCGCCCTCTAAGGGCATCCTAGATAACAACTCACTCAGGGATCTTTCGTTGTTCGAATATGGGAAACTAACGTAGAAGTCGCTACTAGCAATTAACGAATTACAGTATATACGATGAACAAATACGTTTCAGCTAGACTGTTTGTTTGCGGAAAAGCTATCATTGCTGTGTCATCCTCAGGGATTAAGCCCCTAATTATAATGAAATGTGAGTATATCAAATAAAAAAAAGAAAATGCTTCATTAAAACAAAGTAAAGTTATGTCGGAAATGCATTATACAACTTGTTCTGATATAAGATAAACAACGGTGAAAATGGATATTTTCTAGTTCTAAAAAATACAATTTATATCAGTTAAATGTTTTTTTTTATTATGTGGTTAATGAGTTATTTTATTTTTTACCAGTATCTACATTTCTCTTTCTGAACACCAGAAGTAGCACTTTCAAAATATTTCTTTTTTATTCAAATATTTTTTAAAAAAACTTATGTCATATACCTAATAAACTCGATAATATACCTCTAAAAATTTTTATCTTTTCACTTGCCCAACATAAACTGTTCAGTGGTTGTTTTTAAGTGTAAAGCTACACAATAGGCTCTCTGTGCTGTGCCTACCACGGTTATCGAACTCCAATTTACAACGTGGAAGCCTTCAGACTTAACACTTAACCACTGGGAGGGCCTAAAACATTTTGTGTTTGTTTTTGTTCTTAAGCACAAAGCTAAAGAATGGGCTGTCTGTGTTGTGCCCGCCACAGATATCGAAACTCAGTTTTTAACGTTATAAGCCCCCAGACTTATTTATCACTTTAGATATATTCGAATCCTGCCCTCCTTCCACATTTCAGCTTATGACTGATTGTAGTTATGGGTTTGACAAACACAAATATTATACAATAACGAACACATCTCTTGGTGAAAAGCACTCAGCCTTGAAACAATAGATTGTACTGAGAGATAACTCCTTAATATAAAATCTTATAAAGCAGATTGTCTTTTATAGCTAAATTTTCTACGCGCCACTTGTTTCGCATCAACTTATGTGTTTGCATAGAAATCTCTTCAACCACTACATGCACTCGCATATCTGTATTTTCGTTCTTTTGGTATCTAGTAAATGTACAGAACACCTAATTAATGAAAGATAGAGCGCTAAGCTTGTTTCTCTAAGACTGCTTTACACAACAGCACATACTAGATTTAAGTCATCCATCCATGATGGAACAAGCAGAAGCCACGTGTTGCTCAGGTCCACCATGAAATCGATGAAACGGTTCTCCAGGACACAACTTCGAGAAATATTGAAATATCAAGCTACAAATCGTAGCAAATCAGTGAATTGTATAATGAAAATTGATGTTTATTTTATCTCTAATGATGTAGTTTTTACTAATTCCTGCTGTTTGTTCTTGGTTATTACCACGTCTGAATGATTTACTAAGTTATAAATTGAGATGTTAGGAGACTTGCGATTGGATAATTCGGTCAAGAACTTTTTTGTTAGTTTGTCGTTAAATGCAAACATACATAATGAACTATCTGTATTATATTCGCCATGGGTATTAAAACCCGATGTTTAGCGTTATAAGCTCTCAGACTTCCCGCTAAACAAGGGGGAGGAGAGGATGACAAGACGGCTTTAGATTTTATGTAATGTTTGGGTAAATTAAATTCTAACTCGAAGAAAACTGTGGAAATACTTTATTGGCTGTGTGTATTCGTAGGCTAAGATAAATATCAATGAAACATGTATTCATTATTCCAAGACGTATTTTAATAGGTTTCATGTCATGACGTCCTTTTCGCTTTGACTAATTAAAATAAGCAACTTTTCTATTAAAAAACACACATGAAAACTAAAATATAAATATGAATCCTAATTTAGCATTATATCTGCCACTTGAAACAAAGTTATATTATTAGTTAGGGTTGTGCAATAACGAACAACTTTAAACAGCTGTTGCTCAGTTATTTATTTCTCATGACAACAACATCAACATTCGTACTGTACGTTGAGTAGCTTTAGCAGAATAGTTCAGTTATTTTGAAAATCTTTTTGTATTTCACTTCTGAATATTTTAAAGTCGGCAAGAAGAGCTGCTATCCCTCACCCACTCACCCATTGGTTCGATATCAGCAACACAGCTTTGTACTTAGAAACAAACAAGAAAACCTGTGCAAAGTACTCCAATAAGTCAGTGAATCCCAGAAACGTAAAAATGACTCAATTTATTAAAACATTATACTGATAAGTTCTGGTATCTCCAAGTGACAGATAAAAACTGTCACTTGGAGATACCAGAACTGCATACTCGAACACGTGTCTGATTTCCCCAGAGTTAGTTATTGCAAGTCTTTACAAAAGAACATTTTCAAGCGATATTAATTTTTAAACAGAATTTACTTTGCAGTATTTTTCTTCGATGTTTTTCTTGGTAAGAAGTTAAAACTTTATTCCTTACAGGATTTTCAGCTGACATGAACTATATAAACCTAAATATTCAAGAGGTAGTTGATATGTAGTTAAACTAATCTCGTTTTTTTTGTGTGTGTGTGTGTTTCGTTGCATAACGAAAAGACTCGAGAATTGGCAAGTTACTGAAGTGAATCTGTAGTGTGTCTTCAATAAGTTATAACTTATACATTGATGTATGTGTGCCATTTTTATTATACCAACTGTCTCGTTTAGAAAGTGAAACAGTTTGTTTGTTTGTTTCTTTAAAAGTAAAATCAGATTAGCAGAGAATCGAACACCAGATTTTAGCGTTTTAAGTCCATAGAATTACCGCTATCCTACCGAAAAGGGACGAAACAGCTTAAAGTCAAATATTTCTTTACATCTCCAAGTAGCACAGCGGTATGTTTACACATTTACAACGCTATAAACTATTTTAATACCGCTGATGGGCAAAGCACAGATAACCCATTGTGTAGCTGTGTGCTTAACTTCAAACAAGGCCCGGCATGGCCAGGTGGTAAAGGCGCTTGACTTGAAATCAAATCCCGGCCACACCTAACATGTTCGCCCTTTCAGCCGTAGAAGCGTTATAATGTGATGATCAATCCTACTATTTGTTGGTAAAAAAAGCAGTCCAAGAGTTGGCGGTGAGTGGTGATTACAAGCTGCCTTCCCTCTAGTCTTACACTTTAAACCTAGGGAAGGCTAGCGCAGATAGCTTTGCGCGAATTTCAAACCAAACTTCAAATATATATTTATTTATAAATTTAAAATCTCTATCTATTCAAAACGCTCCCTGCTAGTACAGCGGTAAGTCTACAGATTTACAACGCTAAAATCAGGAGTTCGATACCCCTCGATGGGCTCAGCATATAACCCAATGTGGCTTTGCTATAAGAAAAACACACACACATATCTATTCAAAAACAGTTTTGTTAGAAGTAAAAATAAAACAAACAAAAGTGGCATGATTAACTAAAAGTCATACATTACTCTGAAAACATATTTGTTTTTTTTTCATTAAAGTTTGTTTTTTTTTAAATTGAGTTGTGTGTTCATTTTCTTGTTTGTTTGTTTCCAATCCCCTTCCATTTTGTATTCTTTGTGAAACTTACAAACAAAAACGCTAGATGACTTTAAAGTTTGTTTTTTCTTTAAATTGAGTCGTTGTTTTACGTTCATTACAACAATGGGGGGGCCCGACATGGCCAGGTGGTTAAGGCGCTCGACTTGTACTTAGCAGTGTAAGACTAGAGGGAAGGCAGCTAGTCATCACCACCCACCGCCAACTCTTGGGCTATTCTTTTACCCACGAATAGTGGGATTGACCATCACGTTTAACTTTAAACTACCACGGCCGATACAAGGGCGCTAGCCGTATGTTTAGAGGGAAGGCAGCTAGTGTGACGAATAGTGGGGAATCAAACCAGTATGTTTGGTGTGCCCCTCGGATTATGAGTCGAGTGTCTTAGCCACCTGGCCATGCTGGGTCCATTGAAAAAGTATGTTATTAACTTAGGTCTTATAAGTCGCGAAAAAAATGCACCAAAAGTCATTTACTGTGACGTCAGAAAACGTTTGAGCTGGTAAATGCACTAAATATACTTGAAGCACCTTAGTTCTCTATAGATTTTGGGTTATTTGTTTCCAAGTAAATAATTTCATATTCACAAAATTATAAGATATTTAAAAGAACTTAATATTTTCCACAAAAATAATTTTTTCAGAAGGTTTAATTTATTATATTTTATTCGGTTTTATTTTATGTTTCTTTGTCAATACTTAGAGTGTATCATCTCTAAATTGTATAATATCAAAGTTTATCATTGTATGAAACATTAGAACTGTTCTATGTAACAAGCAAATATATAGTAAAATATTTTATGTATGTTACTGAAAGTGGGTCAAGCGGCCAGGTTGCTGGTCGCATCGTCCAAGACTCGAATTGTGATGCACTGCTAAACATGTTCTGCACTTTCCGTTTTGAGTGAAGAGAAGATAGTATAGAGTTGAGTACGTTGTGTTAAAATGATTTTTGGAGTCTCACCACGTAGCTACAGTCCATGTCGCCACGTCTGATCATGCTCTATAATGACTACCTAGCAGCTTGACAATCACACATAAAGCCAGAAACGTTACGCCCGGTAACTTGACTTGAATGTCTTCTTATGGAGTTGTATGAACACCAGTTTCATTCTCCAGTTGCTTGAACTGAAAGTATAATTGGAAGTCTCATCTTGGTGAACAAATGTCCTGTGTACACAGGGTTCACAACATCAGCTTGATGTGACGGTTGAATTGGTATATCGTGAAAAGTAACTTGTGTCGCTAAGGGCTATCTGTGTTATGCACATCACAAGTATTGAAACCCGTTTTCTAGCGGTAGACATACCATTGTGCCAATAAGAGGAGTTTGCTAAATAAATAAGGATGGTGCTTAGTGTTTTCTTATAGCAAATCCACATCGGGCTATCTACTGTGTCCACCGAGGAGAATCAAGCCCCTGATTTTAGCATTGTAAATCCCAAGACTTAGCGCTGTCCCAATGGGGGAACAATAAATAAAAAGTTGTATTTGTAAATTTGAGTCAAATTCTATGAAGGGACATACTTAAAGATAACAATATCAGTATGGTTTGTTTTGAATTTCGCGTAAAGCTACTCGAGGGCTATCTGCGCTAGCCGTCCCTAATTTAGCAATGTAAGACTAGAGGGAAAGCAGCTAGACATCACCACCCACCGTCAACTCGTGGGCTACTTTTTAACCAACGAATAGTGGGATTGACTGTAACATTACAACGCCCCCACGGTTGAAAGGGCGAACATGTTTGGTGTGACGGGGATTCAAACCTGCGACCATCAGATTACGAGTTGAGTGCCTTAATTACCTGCCCATGCCGGGCCAGCAATATCAGAGAGAAAAAAACAACCGAAAATGCTGAAAACAGGAATAAATAAATATATATATACAAATAAAAACAAGATTGTAATATAAAGAATTTGTATCTTACAAAAATAAAAAAATACAATATTTTACAGAGAATCTGGGAAGTGAGTATAGTTTTTTATTAAGAACTTAAGAAACAAAGTTCGATCATATTTCTCAATAAATTAATATTGCTTAAAAATCTGAAGAACTCGCTCTTTGACGCAAATCCTATTTAAAATAAACCGCCATGAAAGAAGTCAATAACTAAGGAGTATCATAAGGAACCTGAGGGAAACATTACTAAATAGATCTTGGAAGAAATGGAATATCTTATTAAGAACACTTAACATGTTAAATATCATTCAAATAATTTTGGAAATAACGTGTTTTTTAAAGAATCTGAACATTTGTTTATAAAGATCTGAAAAATACAATATTATTCCAAAATCTGTTGGTTTCAACATCCTGTGGAGAACACGGTTAACATAAAAACATTGATATATGTTTATTACGATGTTCTTTATGGAATGTGGTTAACATAGAAAATCCCATGTTCTGCTAAGTAGAATTATAAATTCATTTAAAACATCCAAAATTGAAAAATATCGTTTTGGTATAGAAATGTAAAACACGGCTGCACTAACTATTTTATCCATACAGTGATTTATGTAGAAATATTTGGAAGTGTTTTGTCTCTGGCTGTGAAACGAGCAAGCCCATGTTCCTACCAGTTCCAATGTTCCGTAGTAATGTTTTGCATGTATGATACTCCGGCCTGGTATAGCCAGATTGTCAGTTTGTTTGTTTGTTTTGGAATTTCGCACAAAGCTACTCGAGGGCTATCTGCGCTAGCCGTCCCTAATTTTGTAGTGTAAGACTAGAGGGAAGGCAGGCTAGTCATCACCACCCACCGCCAACTCTTTAACCAACGATTGACCATCACATTATAATGCCCCCACGGCTGGGGGGCGAGCATGTTTAGCGCGACGGGGATATGAACCCGCGACCCTCAGATTACGAGTCGCACGCCTTAACACGCTTGGCTATGCCGGGCCACCCAGATGGTCAGCCTTACACTACTAAATTAGGGACGGCTAGCGCAGATAGCCCTTGTGTAGCTTTGCGTCAAATTCAAAAAACAAACAATTTAATACTCTGCTATAACAACAGAATTCTGAAAACATTTTGTTGTTGTTTTTTAACCATTAGGAAGGACTAAGAGCTCGGTACATTATAAGAATGCATGATTTTTCAAATTACGTATGCACGTTGCCATGATACAAAAATATCAGAATAATACATTTAATTTATCCCAAGTACATACCGTATTTTCTTGTTTGGGTTTTTAACTGTTTGAACTTTTTAAATGGTGGCTACTATAACATATATGTTTTAGCGTACAGCTATACATACCATAGGCTACCTGTGCTCTATCGACCGAGGAGAATCGAGCCCCAGTTCTGAGCGTTTTAACTCCGTTGGCCTGATGTAACCATCGTAAAGTAAGTATATTCAGTGGACAATATGAAGCCTATTTTATATTTATTTATTTGTATCTAAGCGCAAAGCTACATAATGGTCTATCTGTGATGTGCCCATCACGAGTATCGAAATTCAATTTTTGATGTTATAAGCCTTCAGACTTACTGCTGAGCCATTGGGGTTCCATGAGGCTAAATAACGTTTTGAGACTCTACATTAATTAGTTATATTTCTTATACTTGAATAAATATGGAAAACATTAAATAGAAAATATGTCGTTTCGCCATTAACCTATGCAAACCTTCGACTAGAAATTCGGTGCAAAGTATTTACGTTTTTCATAATCAGGTCAAAAAACATACTTCCCTGACTTTATAAAATATGTTATTACGTTAAATCGAAAGACGATCGTCAATACTTATCATAAACATGTTAAACGTCACTAAATCTTTTTTATTATTATTTAGAAGACACGAGCGAAACAAAAGTAAATTGTCCTCGCGCTCATAATGTTTTTATTGAATTTCGCGCAAAGCTACTCGAGGGCTATCAGTGCTAGCCATCCCTAATTTAGCAGTGTAAGCCTAGAGGGAAGACAGCTAATCATCACCATCCACCGCCAACTCTTTGGCTACTCTTTTACCAACGAATAGTGGGATTGACCGTAACATTATAACGCCTCCACGGCTGAAAGGGCGAGCATGTTTGGTGCGACCGGAATTCGAACCCACGAAGTATGAGTCGAACACCTTAACACGCTTGGCCATGCCGGGCCTAAATGTTTTTATTATGTTAGAACATTGCTTCCCATTTTTACATAAGTGTTTTATGTTGGTTTTTTGTTGTTGTTTTTTGCTTTTTGAAACGTGCTTAGACAGTTCAAGCAAACATCTTACCTGTTATTAAATTTGTTATAAGACTATTCAATATTCTATAAGCACGAGCGAATTGTACGAGTTGTTGGAGCACAAAAAACATACTTGATATTATTATATTTGTTTGTTGTTTCTTTTACCCAACGTGCTGATCCACTCATATATTCGCAAGCTTTGAACATGACTAAAGAGGCAAATAATGTTATTTTTACAGCTAGTATCATACCAGAAAATATATTTGTTACACATTTGAGAAACTTTTTAAAACCTTTTTTTTTCGAGGTTCAAAACTTCGAGTATACGAATAAATTAATTTGTATTAAGTTTGTTTGCTTCTTATTACATACAAACCTACACAGTGAGCTGTCTTTGCTGTGCCAACCTCGGGTATCGAAACCAAATTTTTAATATTATAAGTCCTTAAGTGTTTCCTCTGAGCCACTGGGAGCACTTTATATAAAAAAGAACACAGCTACGAAAGATATAACTGATATGTAATTTTTCGTTGTCATATAATTTTGTGTTAAATTATTTCTCTGGATTAGTTTTCCCCCTTTTTTGCATGTGTGTTTCGCTTTGTTTTTTGTTTCTTTATTTTTTAAGGTTGGATTCAATAAAACCTCATCATCCTTTTTCGCCAATCATTTTTGTGATCAGTGCAATTTGTCCTCTTTAATTGCATAGTCGCAAAAGTGATGGGTGGAGTTGGACAACACAACATCTCATCTGCTAACCTACAAGACTGGGTGGAGTTAAACAACACAGCTTTCCATCTGGTAACAAGACTGGGTGGAGTTGGACAACACATCATCCCACCTGCTAACCCAGGGGTGTGCAACAGGCGGCCCGCGGGCCACAACCCGGCCCGCCAAGCCATTTAGTGTGGCCCTAGTTGTTGTAATCTAACCATGTGGCCTGATCTGTAATCCAACGCAAATGGAATATTTTTAAAAGCATCGATCCTGCGGGATTCCCAGGCTTCGACTCGACAAACTTCTAAAATTATCTTTGCTAGAGAGGAGCAGGCCGAATTCGATTGGTCGGCCTCCTTAGGGCATGAATAGGTGACGTGCACTAGCACTATTGTCTACGACTCAACGTCATGTCCTGAACCTCGCCTTCGCCCGCTGGCGACAATTTTCCCTAACCTCTGCTGTCCGTCATTCATTATTGGTGAAAATTTTATTACCTTTTACAGTTACTACAAGAGATTGAAGGTAAATTGATTATTATTTAGCATATTGTTGTGACTTTACTGAATTTATTAAAATTTTTGCTTTCAGATGCATCTGATTCCAGTGTGACCTCGTTATTCGCGGGGTTACGTTCTTTACCCTCCCGCGAATAGCAAAACGAATATTGGATGCAGTTTTAAAACGTATATGTATGCGATTATATACTATATGAAATGCTTCCCAAACACTAATGATACTTATACTCATTGATGCAGTAATAATGTAGCAATATTGCATACTGTTATGTATTTCATTAAATTGTACCGTGCGTTACCGGGCTGTGCTTTGCCGTTTGCAGCCAATAGCAGTCAATCTTGTTTGGTGAAGACGACAATTGATAAAACGGCTTGATTGAGTAAATACAACAGAAATCTCTGAAAAGCCCTTTCAGTCTCTGGACCTACAAAACGCAGTTCGCGCATAACCCGACAATACGCCAATGGCGAACCGCGAATAGGCGAGGTCACACTGTATTTTGCTATTCTCAATTAATTTAAGTACCGGAAGGCTATGATCGGGATGCCAATTTAGAAACATGTGTTTCTGTCCATAAGAGGTTCCATGTGTAAATAAATTCTATGTTTTTTTCTACTTTGCTATTTTCGTGAGAATAATTTTTGTTTTGATTTCAGGGCTAGTAAAATGTCAGCAGTTAAGAAACGAAAATTGATGATGAGGGAAGGTTATTCAACAGTGAATGGTGCACAAAATATCTTGTTGTCCCACATAATCAAGGTGTTGTCTGCCTCGTCTGTCAAACTGCAATTGCAGTCATGAAAGAGTACAATATTAAGCGACATTACGCAACTAAGCACTCCTCCCAGTTTGATGAAATTGTTGGTCAGGCACGAAAGGACAAAATTGAACATTTAAAACATCCATTGAAAAGCAACAAGGTGTTTTACCACTTTCAAGAAAACTTCAGAACTGGTGACAAAACTGAGTTTTAAGCTTTGTGAATGTATGGCAGAAAAGGGAAAGCCTTTCAGTGATGGAGAATTTATTAAAATTGTTTAACAATATTCACAGAATATGCATGTCCAGAGAAAAATATTTGGTGGAGCAAACTAGCCTTTCCGCTTTACTGTCTCACGCAGGACAAAAGATCTTTCAGAGGACATCAAAGAAACTTTGAAGAGAGATTGAATTCGTGTGAAGCTTTCAGTCTGGCTTTGGATGAAAGCACTGATATCAATGACACATCCCAACTTGTCATTTTCATCAGAGCTGTTACTGCAGGCTTTGATGTTTTCGAAGAGTTTTAGATATGGCAAGCCTTTCCTCCACAATCACAGGACAGGATATTTGTGAACAAGTGCTTAAGGTTGTAGAAAAGTTTGAACTGAATCCTTATAAATTATGTGGTGTTACAACAGATGGTGCTCCTTCCATGACAGGTAGGACAAATGGATTCACCAAGAAATTTCTAGCTGCAATTGGAGCACAAGACGTATTCAGATGTTTTGTACTTCTCTGCTGTACGTTGGCTTAGTAGAGCTGCTACTGAAGAGATTCTGAATCTGCGAGAGGAGAGTTCTTCCAAACGTCAAAACTGCAATGAGAACTGGCTGTGGATCTGTCTGATTTAAACTTAAAACTACAAGGGAAAAGTCAACTTGTGAATAAGTTGTTTGAGCATATTTGTGCTTTTGAGAAGAAATGGAACTTTTCCAGGTTCAGTTGAGAAGAGCCATAATGTCTTGCAACCAGGAAACTGGAATAATCTGGATTGCACCAAATATGGACAAAAGCTGCGTGATGAGTTTGCAAACAGACAGATTTCAGACAAACTGAAATTAGATTGAAATTGTTCGCTCAACCTTTTGATTTGGCAGTGGAAGACAGTCCTGATGATTGCCAAATGGAACTCATCTGCTGGACACTAAAAGGAAATTCTCTGAAAACAAGACAATTTGTCCCGTCATGGAATTGCCTCCCTTTTGGTAGCACCTACTGCTGTGAGCAATTTTTCTCCAAAATGAAGAGTCAGCTGACTGATGAACATTTGACGCTGTCAGCTGATATTTACAAGCTCTGCAAGGACTCTAAATCTGCTGACCAAAAAAACTGCATGTACACGAATAAGCTTGTTTTTTAAGTGGCCCCGCTTGATTGATGAAGTTGGTTGAACAACACATCATCTTATCTGCTAACATACAAGACAGGCTGGAGTTGAACAACACAGCATTCCATCTGCTAACAAGACTGGGTGGAGTTGGACAACACGCCATCCTATCTGCTGACCAACAAAACTGAGTGGAGTTGAACAACACATCATCTTATCTGCTAACATACAAGACGGGCTGGAGTTAAACAACACAGCATTCCATCTGCTAACAAGACTGGGCAGAATTGAACAACTAAGCCATTTCATCTACTAGCCTGCCAGACAAGCCTTTTTTTCAAACTCACGTTGTGACAACATGTTTCTCGCACTAGTATTAAGTACGAAGCTTCAACCTGTATCTGTCATTTTTGCAAAGATAATAACCACGAAGAAAATCAACAAAATACTTACACATTTAAAAGAATTAAACATGTTTTCTACAGTAGTGACACACAGTTCTCTAACAGTTATGAAGCTATAATCTTCCACAGTGGTGAAACATAGTCCTTTATTATATATGTAAAAACAGCTGGTATGGGTAGAGAAAGCACTATGTAGAAGAGCGAACAACGTTTCGACCTTCTTCGGTCATCGTCAGGTCGAAACGTTGTTCGCTCTTCTACCCATACCAGCCGTTTTTACATATATATTTTTATCTACAAGTGTGTTTCTCTTGTCTTCACGAATAGTCCTTTATTAGTTACAAAGTTATAGTTTTCCACAACAGTTAAACATAGTCCTCAATTAGTTATCAAGTTATAATATTTCTTAGCAATTAGACATAGTACTCTATCAGTTATAAAGTTATCATTTATCATTTATAAAGCTATAATCTTTCACAACACTGAAACATAGTCCTTCATCAGTTATAAGACTAAACTTTTCCACAATGGTGAAACATATTCAGTCAGACAAATAGAAAAGGAACGCAAAATTTTTATATGAGTCAGATAATTTATTTTTACCTATTTAGTTGGCAACTTTGTAACTTTAACTAGCATTTTATCAACTTTACGTGATAAACTACTCAGTTAATGTATTATTATTTATTGATTAAACTGTGTATAATTTTATCGATTTGTTTATTAGGTGTGAGCAACTAAAATTTTAAATCATTAAGTATTTATTAATTGTGTGCTTATTTATTAATTAACTTCTAGTAATTGGTCTATAATTCAAGTGTGAATAAGTTGCACGCTAATTGACTGATTATCTCCAAGTTATTGTATGTGTTGTGTGTTGTTTTTTGTAGTAAAGCCATATCACGCTATCTCTTGTGTCCACCGAGGGGAATGGAACCCCTGATTTTAGCGTTGTAAATCTGAAAATTTACCAGTATCATCCATACTGGACTATACATTCCTTGGGACTCAGCACATGAAACAAAACAAAAACTCGACATACTAAGAAACCAATAAACACAGCCATAAAACTATGCTCACCAGATAAAATTAACAATGAATTACACAAAATAAAACAATACTTCATCAACATCAATAAGTTTCCTCCACAAACCGTAGAAAACATTATACGCAAACACCTAGACAGAAAGCAAAATCAACCAACTAAAGTAAATATATCTCACGAATCAAAAAATCACGAAACCATATACTGCTGAATACCATATATTCCTGACATCAGCAAACAAATAATCAACATTTGGCAAAAACTAGTAACAAAATATGACATTCCAGTTAATACCAAATTTATTCAAAAACCAGGCACAAAACTGAGGTCTATACTATGTAAAAACTACACTGACAAACACCACACGAACATTATTTATAAAATACAATGTGATAACTGCCACGACTTCTATATTGGAGAAACAAGTAGAAAAATGGAAACCAGATTCAAAGAACATAAAAAGTCACCTTCACACGTTTTCAAACACTGCAAGTCAAATAAACACAACATAACCATAGAAAACACTCAAATACTAAATAAAGAAACAAACATAAACAAACGCAAAATTAAAGAAGCCTTACTTATACAACAACTTAAACCCAAAATAAACCAATATAAAGGAACACCTTTATACCTATATTAATATAATAAGACAAATAGAATTATATATTCAAACATCTAATACCGCCCTCTACATTCCGACACTCAGTTACACAACCCCTTTCAAACATGTGGTCAGCTTCCGGTCAGTTACCTCTTTCTTTGTGAACCTGACGATGACCGAAAAGGGTCGAAACGTTGTTCGCTCTTCTATGTAAAATATTTTCTTAACCCAAACGAGCCGTTTTTTGCATATGAAAATCTGAAAATTTATCGCTGTCCCAGCGAGGGACAAAGTAATTGTATCACATACTTTTGGAAACTATTTTGTCTTCTGCTTAAGTGTGTATTAATTACGTTCTCAGTTAGTGGTTATTTGTGTAACGGATTTATTGTTATACAATTATATTAATATCTGCGTTTGTTTCAGTTTGATGCATGTATAGTATAATGTTGGATGTGCATTGCACAAGTCCCACCTGCGTTTGTAAAGACTTCGAGTAAGAATCAACAATATATGTTTTACAAAAACATAATGTTGGATGTGCATTGCACAAGTCCCACCTGTTCTCTAAGTTTGTTAAAGACTCTCGAGAGTAAGAATCAACAATATATGTTTTACAAGAATATTAGTCAAGACACAGTGACAGAATATTCTTGATCGCAACAGTCAGTATACTACAAGCCTCGGAAGGTATAATTGTGATTAACGCTTAGTAATCGAAAAACTACAGAATTGGAACAAAAACATTTATAGATTTCGAACATTACGAATCGTTAAACTTCAGAAAATTAACTTTGGAGGTTAGTATTTCTACGAGGGCATTAGATATCGTCATCGTCGAAAGCTTACTTGTGCTTCAAGCTAGCTAGCCGTCTTGAGAAGTGTACTTGTGTCAACAAAGAATTAATTTGTTCTCCTTGGACGTTGATAAAAAAATTCAGTTCTGGACCAGAGATAAGACTCATTAATATTTTTAAGTTTGTAAAACTCTTGTATGTAAACCATTATTTGTAATAACCGTTATTATAAAATCTATTGTTGCTTGTATATTAAAATATATCCGTGTTAAGAAAGAAAAATTGTGTGTTCAGTATTGTTGGCAAATATCATTAATTTGATAAATATGGACACTCAGTTAACTTCTAAATTAATATTTCCTACTATCTGAAATTGTAATACGTAACTTACATAACATAATAAACCGGAGACTCGTCCGAGATATATTACAATGCGTAACAGCTGTAATTATATATATATATATATATATGAAATATTTTAATATTTTGTTTGTACTTACTGTAACGTCAAAGTTACATAAAAATAAAATATACTCACTGTATATGTAAATCTTAATGAACGATTTTCACACTTCATAAAAAATTAATTTTAACAAATCGTATTTAATTATTATAAACTTGAATCATTGTTTCAGTTGTAACCTGATAATAGGGTTACTAACATATGAAACAGACGACACTGGTAGAAACAATGATATATGTTTAGGTCATATGTAAAATGCTAGTTAAGCGTTTGATTCCAATGTTTTATAGTTTTCTCTAAAATCGTACAGTATTCCATTCGTAGTTGTATGTCCCATTCGTAATCTGTGTATTTCCAACGCTAAAATTAGGGGTTCGATTCCCCTCGGTGGACTCAGCAGATAGCCTAATGTGACCTTGCTATAAAAAAACACACACACACATTCATAGTTATGCTTATAAGGTGTATATTCCCTGAACTTGAATCAAAGTACTAGTTTAGTAGTGTAATTAATCAAAGTGATTCTTAAACTTACACTGTTAGTAAATGCATTAAAAATATTTTGAAAATATATTTTTTGTCGTTGTTGTGAAGTAGCACTGCAGAATTTGACAGGCCAGGTAGGTTAAGGCGTCAGACTTGTAATCTGAGGGTCGCGGGTTCGAATCCCCGTCGCACCAAACCTGTGCGCCCTTTCAATCGTGGGGGCGTTATAACGTTACGGTCAATCTCATTATTCGTTGGTAAAAGAGTAGCCCAAGAGTTGGCGGTGGCTGGTGATGACTAGCTGCCTTTTCTCTAGTCTTATACTGTTAAATTAGGGACGTCTAACGCAGATAGCCCTCTTGTAGCTTTGAGCGAAATTAAAAAAAACAAACAAACAAGCAGAATTTGATTTTTGTTCAAAATCTGTAATCGAGCATTCATCTTTGAAGAAGAAAAACAGCTTTAACTAAACAGACACTGAATCATTTCTTCTTGATAGCGCAGTTTCGTGGAGTTTAAGAATTTTAACGTAAAAAGAAAATAGCTTATGAAAGAGTAAAATAATTGAAAGTACATCTTAAATATCTAAAAGACAATTGTTTGTGTGACCGGTAAGAGCCATGTGAAATATGTATTATATGTGTAATGTGCTGAAGCGAAAGCTATCTTCGGAGAATTGAAACGACTAAAAAATATTGTGGCAATTAATGTTATTTCATGTGAATGAAAACTGTTAGCGTCAGATTCTCAGGCGTCTCTCAATATAATTTATTTAAATTATTTTTACTGTTATCGATCTCACAAACTGCAGTGCTTGAGGAAGATGGCGAAAGTTAGATCACCGGCTTACTTTGATGTACTCTTGAATGAAATAGCAGCGAAATATTGAATTAGTCCTAAAAAAAAGCCGAGTAATGTACAAACTTAGAGATTTAGCTGCCGCTTGAAGTGAACTAAACATGTATTAGTTGCTTTATTACGTTTGTTTTGAAGAAATTCAAAGAGCTTCGGTTAACTTCATTTTAAGGTTGTCAGAAATCAGTCATTATTTGTATATTACACTTTTAACTTCACAAAACTAATGATAAAAAACTAAGGTGACCGGCCAAAACAAATCCCCTTTACAGAACCGCCACTCAGTGTCACAGCGGTGTGTTTGCGAACTTACAACATTAGAAATTAGGTTTCGATACCCGTGGTTGGTGGGGCACAGAGAACTTATTATGTAGGTTCGTGCTTAACTTCACAAAGCAAACTTAACAGAACCGAAAAGGTACGTCCTTGCCATCTATCGGGGATCCTCTACAACTGATATAAAAGTTATTTAACACAGATATATCATAATTAAATGTTGTTTAAATGTCAACCAAATTAATTATTACTTTTTATTTTTAACCCTCTTGTTTTCTTATCATAAAAATACAATAAGCTGATTTTCAATTTTGACAATTTTTCATGTATGGTTTAAGTACACTTCCTAGTCCGCTAAAATTACAGTATTCGAAGTAACCAACAGCAATGATAGACAATATTAGCCATATTTTCGTAACTGAAGGGTATAGTATAGGAAATAGCCTTAAGTGGTTTAACTAGAACTAAATAGCTTTGTTTATTTCAGGAACTAATCATCAAGTCAATCCAAAATGATGTGAGATAAGTTAAGGGTGACAAAGAGTTTAGTAAGAATGAAAACATGTAATTCCTATTGAATTTATTTTGCTTTTGATAAATGATAGATATTCTGTGATGTTGTTTGATGTGGATATTAATCAAGTCTTACCATATATAATGGTTTTGAAACTTATTCTGTTTCAGTTTCTAAGGAAAGTTTGATTGTTTGTTGTTAAGCACAAAGCTGTACAATGCGATACCAATTTATGGCCACAATAAGTGTCAAACTCAGTTGAAATATATTATTTAGGTTAAGTGATAAGTTCTAATATGTCAAATCAGGCTCGAAAAATTGCACGTGTAATAATTATACAGTGCCAAAGAAGTTTTAAGATATTTGTACATTTCTAGGATGTGTATAATTTTACCTTACGAATCGTGTATACTGTATCTTTGTGGTGTGAAAATTTAAGCCTCAGTGAGGCTAAAAAAAAGGTTTTTATATATGAAGAAAAGAATCAA